>NC_053028.1:703653158-703814941 GCF_003073215.2 Triticum urartu
TTTTCTTTTTTTTCAAGGGACCCCCCCCCCCCCCCTCATTATATGTTTACATATATTATGTAGTAAGTGGTAACCATTTCACTTCTGTCAACTATGCTTTACCAGACGGATGTGTAACATTGAAGGGCTCGACTATATGTCGCTGCTCCAATTGTTACCATTGGGCCGACCAAGTAGGTACCTACAGGTAAGTTTGTTTCCTTTGGTTTTTTTCATCCGTTCATTTCGCCTTTCTTGTGTTCATGTTTTTGAAACTATTATAAAATACATATATTTCCAAAAACATAAATAAACTTACAAAACAATATAAACCGCAAATTTGGGAAATGTAAAAATGTTAGCATAGTTTTAAAAAATTGATAGCATTCTGCATTTAAAAAATGTGTTCATGATATTTTTTAAAAAGTTAATATAATGGGAAAAGGTGTTCATGTAGTCTAAAAATGTTTCGTCTCATGAAAAAAACTAACATGTACCTAAAAAATGTTTAACACAATTTTGAAAAAAACTGATCATGAACATGTGTTTGAGAAATGTTAATCTTGTATTTGGAAATTGTTAAACATGTATAAAAATGTTTCAGGTGTATACGGAAAATGTACAATGTGTGTGAAAAAGGGTGGACATCTAAACCTATATTTGAAAAAAAATCATGTATTTGAGAAATGTAAAATGCACAAATTTTCATATGTATTTGAAGAATGTACAATATGTATAGAAAAACTTTTGAAAAGTATGAATCATGTATTTTAAAAATATTAACCATGTTTAAAAAATGTTCCTGTTTTATACAAAAATTTACATGTGTATGGGAATAGTAGACATGTGTTAAAAAACAAGAAAAAATGGGAAAACATAAAATCCAGTAGAGAAACACAGAAAACCAAAACCAAAAGAAATCCGATGAAAATCGCAAGGAAAACACACAATAGAGAAAAACAAAAGAGAAAACCGATAAGGCGATGAAAACTATACAGAAAACCAATAGAAGGAAAGAAGAAACAAAAAACCCTATAAAACCCAAAGGAAATCGAGAAAGAAGTAAAACAAAATAAAACCGATGAGAAATGTAAAGAAAACACACACAAAAAAGAGAAAACAAATGATATAAGTAATTCTTTAATTCATTTGCATGCCTTGTATTTCACGTGGACATAAAGAGTTGCAACTCAGTGCACATTTGGCATACTATACATTATTCCTATGGTTTTAACTGATTGATTGCTTACTTAGAAATGCCGATTAGGAGTGATGTTGTAGAAATAAATGAAGTTTCCTTGAAGATAAACAAATGAAGATTACATGCTTGTGTTACTTGTAGATAGAATGATATGTCTTTGATTTTATTTGGCATGTGGTATATGAATTATTTTTTCTTTCAGAGCAGTGTAATTGACCTATTTATGTTGTGTTACAGCTTGGAATATAATTTAAGTTTACATTATGAAAATTATCCTGCTTTGGAGTGCGGCGTACTAATAAGTATATTACGAAGGATAGATAAATTACACACACACACACACACACACACACACACACACACACACACACACACACACTGTTGGATAAACAAAGAATCATGTATAAAACACACACAAGGCCATTGACCACATAATTTTTGGACCAAATCAGGTAATTTGCTATGTACTTCATATCAGGTTTGTGATGAGGAATTACTACTGCTATTTGTATTTATGCAACTCAGAGTAAAATTTTGTATAATAACTTCGCAGAATGAAATGATATGGAAACTATCTACGTCGGCTTCAGGAACATTTACTCTTCTGAAATAATATCACTATACCTTTGGTCTTCAAATGAAATTGGAGGCTGCTAAGTGATGTATTTTAAAAATGTCTTTTGCCAGTACCTCTTAATGTACTAGATGATGAACAGGCATTTAATTTTCATAATGTTCATAATCCATATGGATAAGATAAAACGACATAGTAATATATAATGAACGTATGCGTATAGCATTCTGGCTGTAACTTTTTGAGAAATGTAAGATGATGGTGTTTTCACTTTTTATATAAATCATCTTCTATATAATGTGTTTCATGTTGCTACATGCACAAAAATCACACATGAGACATATGACTCCAAGTGCAATAATACTGAGTATCTAGGGGACACACAGAACAAGGCCGCTAACAAAGCAACCTCCACGGGCCTTCAAGCATTTTTCAAATGCTTGATTAACATTTGGGCCCAAGACATGCACTGTGGCAGTGAGCCAGATCAGAAAGTTTTATCATTTTTTATACATGGTCAATATTTTTTCTATACGCATGTAATGTTTTTCAAATGCTTAATTAACATTTTTCAAGTACTTGTTCAATTTTTTTCAAATGCTTGATTAACATTTTTCAAATACATGACAATTTTTTAATTTTTTTTGCATATACGTGATAAACATTTTCGCTATACACATTTGACATTTTCTAATGCTTGGTCAACATTTTCTAAATGTTTATGTAAGTTTTTTGTAATATATATTTATAATTTTTTAAATATAAACAAAGTAAAGGAGTTAAGCAAAAAAGAACATAGAAAACGTTAAAAACAGAAAAAGAAGGCTGTAGCCTCCCGGGCGGCTTTGCCGACCCATCTGGGGCTCTCGGACACGAGGCTTGCCCTCTGTCTCCTTACGTTGAGACATAGGGGCGCCCTGCGATTGATCGATTGGGGGAGGGGGCGCTCGGGTGGTCAGACCAGGCCGCGGTCCCAAAGCAGTGGAACAAAATGAAATGACCTGATAAAAAATTTGGGCCCCTTAGGATTTGGGGGCCGCATGCGGTCGCACTGCTCGCACAGCCCCCTAGACGGCCATGGATCAGTGGGTATAAATATATAGTTAGCAATTTAAACTAATAATCTTCCCCCAAGTAAACCAACAAACATCAACTATAAGATGTAATCAACACTACTAGCATAGGTGCCAATCTGAGATTTGATACAAAGATTGAATACAAGAGATTGACTAGGGTTTATAGATGACATGGTGCTAATGAAGATATTGATGAAGATGATGACTTCCACAATGAGGGAAGCATTGGTACACCATTCAAAAAAAGAGGAGCGTTGGTGATGATGAAGGCTTCGATTTGCCCCTCCTGGAGGAAAGTTTCCCTAGCGGAATAGCTTCGCTAGAGAGAAAATGTGCTCTTGCCCTGGTTCCACCTCGAGACGGCGACCTGAAGTCCCAAACGTGTTCTCTCTATTTTTTTTTCTAGGGAAAATGAAGATATAGGACAATGGACGCTGGCAGAGGAGGCTTAGGGCCCCCACAAGGCTAGGTGGCGCCACCTACCCTTGTGCGCGGTTGGTTGGGCCTCCTCTGACCCATTCTTGCTCTGGTATTTTTATATATTCCAAAATAAATCCTTAAAAAGTTTCACTTCATTTTCAGCTCTGGAGAATTGTTATCTCTGTTGTAGCTTTTTCATGTCAGAATTCCAGCTGCCGGTAGTCCCTTGTTTTGATGTATCTTGCATTTTAAGAAAGAAAAGGCATTAGAATTGGATTAAAAAGTGAAATATAACATTGAAATAAAATAAATCAGTAGGAAATAAAGATGCAAAATGGACGTATCATGCTTTTAGTAAATTTCATATCAATAAATTAGCATCTTGTATTTACGGTAATGTAAAAAATCCTAACTACCAAAGCCTAGCGTAAAATCGTACATATGCCACTGATCGAGAAGCGAAAAGGCAATCACAGTGATTGCACTAAAGACCAGAACACACGTGAACACAATCTGCCTGTGTGTTCTGATCAGCGGGGTGACTGTGTTCATGTGTGTTCTGATGAACATTGTACAGATTTCAAAATGAAAATAAGAGAATGAACTAGCGTAAACCATAGAGTTGTTTAAATATGAACACTGTACAGATTTCAAAATGAAAATAAGAGAATGAACTAGTATGTTTTTTGGGTGGGCGGGTGTATTTACATATACATGTTTGTATAGTAGTACTCTTATGCAATATCATCCTACTCTAATTATATTATTTAGTAAGCAGTAAACCATTTCACATTTGTCTGCTATGCCTTTATCATACCTATGTAACTTTGGAGGGCGGCTATATGTCGCTGCTCTCCCGTCCTTACTATTGGGCCGACCAAATAGTTCATTTTTACCTTTCTTTTGTTCATATTTTAAAACCATTATAAAATACATATATTTCAGAAACTTAAATCAGCTTAAAAAAATTAGAAACCAATATTTGAGAAATGTTAAAGCAGTACAAAAAAATTAGCGTAGTTTAGAAATTGATAGCATTAAAAAATATTCACACATTTCAAAAAATATGTTCATGACAATAATAAGTGCGTTTATACAATAGAAAATTTTCTTTTGTAGTTTTAAAAAAATGTTTCATAACATGAAAAAAAATCAACATGTACTTGAAAAATGTTTAACACAAATTACAAAACAATTCATGAACATGTGTTTGAAAGAAAATATTAATCATGTATTTGAATATTATTAAACATTTCTAAAAAATGTTTCAGGTGTATAAAGATATGTACAGTGTGTATGAAGAAAATTATATTTGGAAAAAAAATTATGTATTTGAAAAATGTAAGTGCGAATATTTTCACATGTATACACAAAATGTAGAATATGTATGAAAAAATTTAGACATCAAAACATATATTTGAAAAATAATAAGCATGTATTTGCAAAATATGAAAATATTAACTGCGTACAAAAATGTTCCCGCCGCATACTAAAAATATTAACTTCGTATAAAAAATTAGATATGTGTTAAAAAATAAAAAAAAACAAGAGAAAAAAGGGTAAAGAAACAAAAAAAAAACTGAACACAAAGAAGAACGGTGAAAACCATAAAGAAAGCACACTAAGGAGAAAAATAAAATAGAAAACCCTATGGAAACTGTAACAAAGAAAACCAGCAGAAGAAAAGAAGAGAAGAGAGGCCATATAAACCCAGAGAAAATCGATGAAGACCATAAATAAAACGCAAAGAAGAAGAAGAAAAGAATGATTGAGAACAGAGGGGAAACTCCTCCTGTCTTATTCTTATAGGACTATAGGAGATGAGAAGACTCGAACCCGGACTGGCGACAGAACCTTTGTGCTGTCTACCACTCCAAAAGCTTCTCAAAGAAGCGAAATAAAACGACTGCATACATATGAATGTGGATATCTATCTATTACTATGTTTTTCATGACAGGCCAGCACCTAAAATAAACGCGCGGCCTTAGTTTTTTATTTTTTTATTTTAGGGGTTCGTGCGGGCGGGCTTAGCTTTTTTTTTTTGAGACAACCTCCACGGGCCTTGAAGCATCTGGCCCTTCCTTTTTCCCACTCTCTTTCGGGCCCAACACGCGCACTGCGGGAGTGAGACAGATCCATCCCACCCACCCACCCCCAACCCCGTCGGCCACCACGCGCACACACACAGAGGCGCAGACCCAGACGAGCGCGAGACCGGACCGAGAAGAGGCGGACGGCGGCGATGGGCGGCGGAGGCGCGCACGGCGGCACGACGTACAAGGGCTACACCATCCCCCACAACAAGCGCTGGCACACCATCGCCGGCAAGGGCCTCTGCGCCACCATGTGGTAATCGCCCGCCCGCTCGATCCCCTCTCCTCCCTTCCCCCGGCCCGCGCGCCTCCCCCCGCCGCTCCGACGCCCGCTTTCCCCGGTCGACCCTGGCCCGAACGGTGGATTTGATTGGGAACTCTTTGTTCCAAACGCACGATTTGGGGATCTAGAGTGGGAGGTGCTCGGTCGCGCGTGCTGTCTGTCCGATCTGGTTCTGTCTCGGCCATGCGATTCGCCGCCCGCTCCGTCGCCGGAGCCGTGGTGATTGTAGTAGGAAGTTTCATAGGGAGTTGTTGTGATTTGGTCTTCCAGGTTCTTATACTAGGAAGGCAACCACCTCCAGCTGCATTTGCCCTGTGCTATTCTTGAACAAAGACCAAAAAGAAATCTCCCCTTCAGCCGTAGCAAGCGGTGTACTGTGCCGTTCCCAACGTTACGACAATAGGGTGATCATCTACCCAGGTTAGCAAACAAGCGGGGTTGATCATCTGCACAGGTTATCATATACTCTGGTACCTTCAACCGTAGTAACTGTGGTGCGTGTCATTTTTATCAGTTTCCAACCATGCGACAAGAGGATGACCATCTACCCAGGTTAGCAAACAAGTGTGTAATCATGTTCCCAAGGTTCAGGGTAGTGCCTTCAGTATGAAGGCCTCATGCTGAGCATTAAATTTGAGCAAGCTGGTACTGGTATATCTTTACAACCTTATGTCAAGTGAAAGAGGCGCCTGGTGTTAGGAGTGTATAACCTTTGTATCTTCATTACACAAGACATCTGGAACCTATAGTAACAACCAATCAACTATACAAGAAACAATGATGGTTTAATCCATTGACCGTTTTCTCCATCATAACTGGAGTAATTATCAGTTCGCAACCAAAATGCCATGACTTCAGGAAAAAGAACACACACATGCCACAAAGAAGCATGTTAAGGCTTTTGTTCCACTCAGCTTTTCTTCTTCAACCTGCTGAATCCTTTTTGTTATTTTCCATTTAGTTATCAAGTCTTTCACCGCCCATGTCCAGATTCTTCCTGCGTAATTTACCATAACCAGACTAGCGTAATTGCATTGATGCTCTAGATCAAAATATCAAAGTTGGCTATGTTTTTCAAATTCAAACTTGGCATCTTCGATTGTAGGTTGATTGTGCCTGTGCTCTGTATTTTTAAGCATATCCAGGCATAAGTATCATTCTATATATCTATCCTTAGATCTATAAACCATTTATTTTAACAGCACGCAAGCTTTTGCTGTTACAAACTTAATCAAAGTTAACCTCTCTACAGGTTTTGGATTTTCTACAGGGCTAAGCAGGACGGCGCTGTGCTCTTGGTATTGCTCTATTCTATTTCGGTTTTCGTCCTTCCACTCTACACATGTTCTTGATTTACTTGCATACATGGTTAATGATATCAATGTTTTCAGGGTATGCGTCATCCTTGGGATGGCCATGATGATCACGCGCATGGTCATGGACATGCACACGAGCATGAGGTATTGGCTTCAGATCACACCTCCACTCTTTTTGTATGGGCTTTTGTCCTTTAACTTTCTGTGAACGAATTGAATTGGTTGCTCCTGTTTCGTTCCTGGTCTTGTTAACAGTCTGTTTGTTATCTTGTCAACTTGATCTGACTGTTCTTCTCTTTTGCTATGAATTGCTTTGTATTGTTGTTTTCAGCAGTTTTACTTTTCATAATGTGAGAACCGTAGTAGTAGAAATATTGCAAGATTAGAGGAATGTTGGTTTCTGCATATCTTATCATCTTCAATGTTATCAAGTTTAGAGGCTTATTGACAGATCATTACAACTCAGGAAAGCAAATTTATCACGTGTTGTGAGTTGCATAATCATTTTTTAAACCTTGCTGCATAATCATTTCAATGGCATGCTATGTTTATGCGTGTCTGTAGGGAGTTAGAGCTACCAAGTAGTGGTAGTCGATGTTATACATCCTCTTGGTAGTTCTTAAGACAGTTTATCAACTGAGGTCAAAGTTACGTTTTTCTTATCTAGCATGCCTAATTGATTATGTTCATGATAAGCCAATGCAACAACGTCTTTCTTTTGTTTGCCTTTTGAGAGATAAACATCAGAGCTAATGCACCCTGGCCTGTTCTTTCATGCAGGCTTCATCATCGTCATCGCCGTCCCATTGAGCTCAACGCTGAAAGCGGCTGACAGAGACCCTGACACGTCGCATGTTTCGACGCAAGTCTCTGCTAATAAAAAACAATCACAACTATCATTGTTCACCCCTGTTGTTTGCGAGTATATTTTTTTTTGGCACACAAACTGGCTTTGTTATGTATTTTGGTTTGGAGCTGTGGCGTCGGTGGGAATGCTCCGGCGTGCATGTGTTGTTGCTTATTGTGATAGCTGCAGCTGTTGTCGCACGCTCTGAGAAATCCTCTGACAATATATGTATCCCGTTCGAGTAGCGCATTGCAAACATGTCTAAGCGTTACTGCTGTTTAGCACTCTTAACTTCCAGTAGTTAGTGTCAAGTAGCAAGCATGCCTAAGCCAGCCCAGGTGTTCAAGCTCCTGCAGCCGGCTGTTTCTATTGGTGATGATCTGTGCCCCCGTGCCATGGCAAATATACTTATTTTGCATATGGGTGGTGTTCGAGCGAGCTGCCTATAGCCTGTTAAGTCTGGCCGTCTGGTGAACTCTGCAGCCCCTGATGCAGTTGTGCGTGCGTGCATCGATCTCTGCAGCTCCTGATGCGGATGTGCGTGCGTGCATCGATCGTACTAGCAACTAAATAGGAAGTGACTGAATCCACGCATGCAATGCAGAGCTTAGTGGATATATCACCAAATAATAGTATGTATATACTCTATGATTCTGAATCCTTAATGTAACATCTAGTAGTAGCTGCTATCAATTCAAAAGAAATGAGGCGGTTTATTATGTGGAAACTGGGTCAAAATCATGATCCAGTTTATGTGAAAAACTGGATCAAAATTCATATAGCTCGAGGGGCAATACATCTTGCGGAGGCAAGAAACATGAAAAACACACACACAACAAAACACCGGGCACCAGCTACAACACAACACAAGGATGAGCTATCTAAGATGTAGGTGGTTGGGTGATGCAACACCGGTTATGTCATAATCGCAAACAAAACAACACTAGCAAAAGAGAGGTGTTCAGCCAACACACATCAGCATCCGCTCCAAGCTTCAGCGGTAGCCCGCATTAGGGCCGTCGAAAAGGGTCGTATGCTTCAGCGGTAGCCCGCATTAGAGCCGTCGAAAAGGGTCGTATGCTTCAGCGGTAGCCCGCATTAGAGCCGTCGAAAAGGGTCGTATGCTTCAGCGGTAGCCCGCATTAGAGCCGTCGAAAAGGGTCGTATGCTTCAGCGGTAGCCCGCATTAGGGCTGTCGAAAAGGGTCGTATGGTAGCCACTGTTGAAGTAGTGCCCCGCTTGTCCTCCAAAGGGAGTGCTGCCGCAAGAGAACGAGATTTTTGTAAAATTATTTGTATGTTCTTATCTATGCTGTCATTTGGTCATTCTTTTTTAATAATGTGCATCATTTGGTATAGAGGTTAATATCTTTGTATTAAATAGCTAGAGATGAGATAAAGGATCCCATATTCTTATTGCTCTAGCACATGTCTCATTTGTTCAGTGTGAAATATACAACCTCCTCGACTGGCTCTAATGGAATGATATGACCACTCATGTTTCCTCAACATATTTAGGAATGAGAGGCCCCAGGAATACTGGAGGAAGCAGCACGATTCGACACTGAGAATATCATGTTTTGGGTTTAGTCTGTTTTGTTTATGTTTTTCTATGCGTTCGGTCTTAGGGTCTGCAATACAATGGGGCTGTTTGGTTTGTAACTAAGTTTGCCAAAGGTTGCCACACTAAGGTTAGACAAGTTTGACCAACTTAGATGAGTGGTTCAAGGCACACCTTAGGCAAGCCACACTAGAGTCCCACATGGCATACACACAAAAAGTATGGCAAAATTCTCTTAGGCTTGCCAACTTGTGGCTCTCATTTTGTTTAATTAACTTTAGGCAAGCTTGACAAAAATGTGTGGCAAAGTGTGGCAATGCAAGGCCTAGAACCAAACAGCCAATGTATATCAGTTGGGGCAGAAGCAGAACATTACACAGTTCTAGGAGAAAACAGGGTTTAGTGTCTAATTCCTGACCATCTTTGCATGTTCTTGAAAACACAAGACATGTCATTCTACCGATACAAATTAACTTGATTACTTTCACTTCGAAACAAGTCCAGGCGGTGGTGAATTAACTAGTTTCCTCATCAGCACGAGGAATGAAGCTCCATTTCCATATCATACAATATTTTTTTTACCATTATCTCATGCTACATCAACTATTTTATCACAGGCCTGGTTAACAGAATTGACTGCTTCTAGCCTTTGATAAATGTCTCGTTAAAGACACCTATCCCCAGATCTCCTAATCTTTTAAATTAATCTCATTAAAAGTTCAATCTAAATGAAATTGTTAACTGATCCTAGTCTTAAAAATTATCTCACCAAAAACACCTACTCAGATTTCCTGATCTAAATGTTCCTACAAGGCAACCCATTAGTCAGCGAGGGACAAAAGGTTGCAAAATACAGTTGGATTGTCCCTTTGTTACAAGTTACATTTTTCACATGGTCCACACTGCAAGAACAACATAATTAGCAGCAGGCAAGACGTTCATCTGAAGCACCTTCAAATAAACTGCCATTCATGATATCTGCATCACCCACATAAAAGTAAAGAGTTAAGAGTCATGGATTATCACAGATGTAAACAAAAGCCTATTGTTTGCCAATGTTTCTCGCCATTGGTGTTCATCTGGCTGTGTTTTCCATATCTTATTTGAAATGGACAATAATTGTGAAGATTATACAAGGTGCAGACGTCAAAGAGTTGCAAATGGCATACGACGATTTCGAAAGAAACATCACTAAGTAAACTGCGAGTGATCTTTTTCAATAGTTCATTGTGTTCCAATTAATCACCATATGGTATGGTCAAAGTGTTGGTAAACTGCAAACCGTATACGACTAGTGACTACATTATGAATTTATGATGCAAGTCAGGCCTAACCAGATCATGCCACATAGTATAGAAAGTCAGCAGGCCCATCATAACTGATATATTAATACCACTAGAGATGCCAATCAAAGGAAATATCTAACTGTACTTCTCAAGTCAAGTGAGACTGAAGAAATGAAATTGGCCCAGGTCTAAAACTGATAGTGGACATAAAGTAATGTCAGGGCAACTGGCCCTAACATCATATATTGTACAGATGCAGATAAAATTGTTCACAAAAAAAAGATGCAGATAAAATCAAATGAGACTAATATTTACAAAGTCAGGCAAAAGGCAGATCTTATTCTCTTGAATGAGTAATAAATAATTCACCAAAGGTTAAAGTATTCATCATTTAGGCTCCAAATAATAAAATAAAATCTAGGTTGACTTAAAAACACAAGCTCACTATGCAGCTTAAATCTGAAACATTTGAATTCATGTTTCACCGAAAGACAAAGAATTAAGAAAAGCAATACAAAATAATCAATTTATGCATCTACCCAACAGCAAATAAAAGTTCAAGAAGCACGTACCAATTGATCTGCAGCGGGTCTGGTGACGGAAATCTTTTGAGCCTCCTTCTAACAGAATATGACATTGATTGACAACAGAAGTAAGAAGAAAACCTGTAGCTAACTAAGTCCATTACCCATCTCATCGGTTTTGGAACTCTTATGCTGCCATAGGTAAGTCATGTTAACAGACCAACAAAATGTGCTGCAAGGAAATTTGTTGTACCAGGAAGCAAATAATAATTGTATATCACCTTGCTTTTTTTGTGCTTATGCACGTCTGCCGAATCCTCCGTCCCCTCATGCTTCCTCTTCTGAACAATTTGCGGACATATAAAGTATAGCTAAGTGATGAGTAAGACTTGGAGATACTGAAGTTTTAAACATAGAGAAAATGCAGCGACCTTCTCATGATGCTTATCCTTTTTCCTATCC
Organism: Triticum urartu; assembly: GCF_003073215.2. Taxonomy (NCBI): domain Eukaryota; kingdom Viridiplantae; phylum Streptophyta; class Magnoliopsida; order Poales; family Poaceae; genus Triticum; species Triticum urartu. The sequence goes on from NC_053028.1 coordinate 703,664,781, forward strand.
TTGTCCTTGTCTTTGTCTTTAGACCGATCCTTATGTCGATGTTTGTGCTTCTTATGCTCCCTGTCCTTATCTTTGTCTTTGTGCTTTTTATGTTTTTTCTCTTTGTCCTTGGACTCACTTTTCGGTTTGCCCGAAATGGTAGGTATACCTTTTTCAGCCTGTTGATTGGTTTAATTGTCAAGTGTATGATAGGAAAATGCAATATAACACCATAAAGCAAGTAGGATGGCAAAAATGGTCTTACAGAGGGTAAATCTACTGGAGCAGTTTCTCGAAGCTGAAATGCTTGCCCCAGTGTTTCCATATCAAAGGGCTTAATATGAGGAGGCTTATCCCTTAAGTATGCATTCTGAACGAGTTGATCTAGCTCCATTCCTTCTCCTTTCCGAATTTCAGTGTCCCCCACTACATTGTGAAGGTAATGTGTATCTGAGATTGCAAGTGGCAAAGGCCTCTTGCAAAAGAAATCATGGTGCGGCTCCAATTTGTACTGACTTATTAAATCAACAGCACCAGTGAGCTCCCTAGGTCCTGAAATAGAAAGAGTCATATTATGGACTACCAGCATTGCATATAACCAAGGCAATTTGGAGAAGGATGCGCATCAAGAACCATGCCAGGAAAACGCACTCATGCATACAAGTACAATGGGCACTTATTTCTCTGGTAGGGTCCAATAAAGTAGCTTATCAGGGGGCACAAAAGACAATGTGGTTGTTCCATTGTTTTCGAGTCGCGCGACTAGTCGATGAGTCACAAAAAAATGTCGACTAAACGTGTCGACTAGCGACTCGAGTTGCGACTAGTCACAACTGCAGGCTCAACTTTTTCCGAGTCGCTACCCCAGAATGACTCATTGACTTGAAAACCCCGTTGTTCAACATATAGACAAAAAAATGTCAACATGAGGAAATTTTGGCGGTTCCAGAGATGCTGCCAGCTTAAGGTATCAAATGTAGGACCAAGATTGACTGTCCAAGTTTGAACGTCGAATCTATATTTCTTGTGCAATATTTTGCTGATGGCTACAAGATAAGAATCATAACTACAGTAATAGAGAAGTACTTATGTATACAAGTCGAATGGCATCAAATGTGTAACATAACCCAGTAACCCACATAATATTGGATTATTTATTATTGATTAAAACTTGAATCAGGGCGGTCAAAAGACAGAGAAAGAAACAAAGGGAATATCAGATAAAAAAGGACAGACCCAGTGCATAGAAGCTCCCACACAAGGTGGGGTCTGGGGAGGGATTACAGGAACCTAGTCTTACCCCTGCAAAGTGCAATGCAGAGAGGCTGGTTCGAACCCAGGACCTCTTGGCACAAGTGGGGAGGACTTCACCATTGCGCTAGGCCTGCCCTCAAAGGGAATATCAGATAACAAACACAAATAGGCATGGCAACATCACAGTACTTAAAAAAGGATATCAAGTAAAGTAGATGCTTAATGAAGCAGAGGATGCTCCCAACCGGTCGGTTTCATCTTCAATGGTGAGAAATCCTTTAAACTTCCAATAGTGTGTAGTATAAACATCCATAGTTAATTACAGAGGCAAAGTTCCCTAGCGGAGATGAATATGCTTGCCAATGCTACTTTTCTGCATTTTGACAAAAGCAGTACCTTTGCCAAACTTCTTGTCGTCAGAATCCATCAGACTGAAGCTCGACCTATGCACAAGTCATCTTAACCTGAAATTCCATTCGACAATATTTTACAACTAATGTTCGAAAGTGGAGGCAATCATTCTCAGTAAAAATTGTATGAGCAGCACTATCCCAATTTGCTTTGGGTTCTTTGACTTTCTCCATCTACCATTACCATTCACCATTCTCACATTAGCATTGAAAGGCAGAATTAAATAATGTAACAAAAATCTCCATATCGTAGCAAAGATTCACAGTACCAATATCTAGGAACAGGACCAATATATAGCACTGACGATATCAACAAGAAAAACCTGGCATCATTCATCCATCTAACAAATTAAACAATCAATCCATCCATCCATCCATCTATCCAATTGACACATCGATTCATCCATCTACGCAACAAAGTTTTTCCATCTATCCAATTTATAGCTAAAAAAAGAAGAAGAGAGAGTTGGAAGAGAGAGGATGGCTCACCGTGGAGGAGTGGAGGACTGGATGATCTGCAGCTTCGGGACGGAGGCGCCGTGGGCAGCCGGTGCAGAGGGGCGCGGCGGCAGCTTCCCGTTGTCCTGGCTGCGGCAGAGGGCAGAGGGGCAGACGGCGCCGTGGAGGAAGCTGGGCTGCGGCGGGAGTGGGTCCCGGCGGCGGCGAGGCGGGGCCGGCGGCGGCGAGGCGGGGCCGGCGGCGGCGCTGGAACCCTAGCGCTGGCCCTGCTCTAGTTCGAGCCGAGCGAACAGATGAGGCGTCGAGGCAGGGGCGCTCGTTTTCTCTGTACAAGTCGTGCGGGCTCGGTGGCATTCTTGTGGTAATAACCTGTTGCAATAGGGGCACTCTGTTAACTCTTTTCTTTTGAGGGACTAGCCAAAATCCTCATATTCTGGGAAAATCCAACTATTTTGGAGATTTTGGATTGTATTAGGATTCTTTGAAGATTTTGGAGAGGCAATCAAGTTCTTTTGGCTAAAAAAATATCAGACCGAGATTCTCCGTAATCTACTCAAAAGAACTGGCCCCTACATGTGTGGTCACCAAATCCAGCCTTAAGAGCAACTTCAATGGGGCGACCCATTTCGTCTGCGGCCGTCCGTTTGGGTCGGCGCAGACAGAAAAGGTGACCCAACGCGCCGACCCAAACGAACGCGCGTCTGTTTTTCGTCCGCGGACGTCCCATTCCCGCCGGACGCGCGCGCGCTCGCCTACTCCTGTCCTCGGGCCCGCTGGTCTGTGGCACATTGGCCTCCCCTCTCATCCCTCCCCTCTCCGGCCAACAAGCAACCCTCGCCCCGCCTCCTCCGTCACCGATGCCGCCGTCCATTTTTGCCGGCGACTCTTCTAGCTGCCGCCGCCTCCACATCCGTCCAGCAACGCCGCCCCTGCCCCCCATCGCCCGCCGCCGCCGTTTTGTCGCCGGGGAGCAAACTGGTTCCCGTCGCCGCTTCCCCCACCGCACAGCCGCCCGCGACCAAGAAGACTCCTTGCCGCCCCCGCCACATCCGACCGGCACGCTCGTCGGACGCCGGCAGGGCAGCTAGCTGGTCTGTGGGCGACGCGTCTCCCCTCGCCGGTCGTCTCCTTCTTCGGCGCCCGCAAGCTGTTCGACAGTTTGCCAAGGTACGAAAATGGACTCCGCCGACGAATTCTTTTTCCACAATTTCCTTTGCGACTCCGACGATTCGTCGTCCGACGACGGGGAGGAGATATTGGCTGCTGTGTTGGTCCATCACCACCTCAACAACCAGCGGCCGTTGTTTCGTGGCTCCATTCCGGGCCACCTTCCGGCGTTGAATCGTAACCGAGAGAGCGGGCATTTCCTTCTCTGGAAGGACTACTTTGGTACAGCAAACTCGTTGTTCAAACATCACAAATTCCGCCGCCGGTTCCGTATGAGTAGGCATGTTTTCAACCGTATTAGAGAGGGGGTGGTCGGCTATGATGGCTACTTCAAGTGCAAACAGGATGTCGTCAGCAAGATTGGTTTCTCCTCTTATCAGAACTGCATTGCCGCCATCCGAATGCTTGCATACGGAGTGCCCAGTGATCTCATTGACGAGTACGTCCGTATGAGCGAGTCTACATGCCTAGAGTCCCTGTATAAGTTCTGCAAGGTTGTGGTTGCTGTGTTTGGCCCTGAGTACTTGAGAGAGCCGACAACTGAAGATACAACCCGTTTGTTGGCGATGAATGCCAGCAGGGGCTTCCCGGGGATACTTGGCAGCATAGACTGCATGCACTGGGAGTGGAAAAACCGCCCTTCTGCTTGGCAAGGGCAATATAAGGGACATGTCAGGGCTTGCACTGTCATACTAGAGGCCGTGGCGCCTCAAGATCTTTGGATCTGGCACTCTTTCTTTGGCATGGCTGGATCACACAATGATATCAACGTGCTTCAGCGCTCGCCGGTGTTTGCTAGGATCACACAATGTATCTTATTTTATTCGTTTGCAAAACTATGTGAAATATTTTTATTTGTATTTGGCTTGTAAAATTATACTATTTATTTGGGCGGCTAAACTATTTTGCTTGTTATTTCATTTCACAATATGTTTGAATACAAATCAATGTAAAATTGGGTGGCCAGCCGGCCACGCCTGTACATATGGGTCGGCGCGTTGGGCGCGCTGCCGACCCATATGAAAAACAAGGCGGACGCCGGACGGGCGGCCGACCCAAATGGACAAAAAGCGGACGAAATCGCCGTCCGTTTGGGTCGGCCCGTTGGAGTTGCTCTAACACCCAAAGCGTGTTTGGTAGTGTTAGGGAAGGGGAATGAGAATTACTAGTGGGAGTTGGCTGTGGGGTTGAGACGTGGGAAACAGACTAAAGGGGTTCTAACCTTTAGTCCAGGTTGGAGCCAGCAACCGGGACTAAAGGGGTTCTGAAAGTTTCTTTTCTATTTTTTCATTTTTTTGTTTGTTTTTAGTTTCTATTTAAAATTGTTTATATCTTTTTGGATATTTAATGTTTTTGAGTGATTCTTTTTGCATTAGATTTAAACTTGTGTCTAGTTTCTGTTTGTGCCATTAGTCTTCAAATTTGTATGATCTTAATTTGAATTTGTTCAAATTTACTTCAAACCCTAGATTGTGAATAATTTGAGTTTAAAATAGTTTTAAATTTAATTATTTTTGCTCCTAGTCACATGCTAGATTGTTGTCACAGTAAGATTTATTTGGTTATTTTTAGAATAATTTAAATTAGGATTTTAATTAAAACAATATTCTTTAGCTTATATAGTTGTTTTAGTCCTTTAATTGTTGTTTTCAATTATTTTTAGTTAGTTCTTTCTGTAGATTTTAACATGTTTTGTAGTATGCTTCTGTTAGACTGAAGGAAATATGCCCTAGAGGCAATAATAAAGTTATTATTTATTTCCTTATATCATGATAAATGTTTATTATTCATGCTAGAATTGTATTAACCGGAAACATAATACATGTGTGAATACATAGACAAACAGTATGTCACTAGTATGCCTCTACTTGACTAGCTCGTTGAATCAAAGATGGTTAAGTTTTCCTAGCCATAGACATGAGTTGTCATTTGATTAACGGGATCACATCATTAGGAGAATGATGTGATTGACTTGACCCATTCCATTAGCTTAGCACTTGATCGTTTAGTTTGTTGCTATTGCTTTTTTCATGACTTATACATGTTCCTATGAATATGAGATTATGCAACTCCCGTTACCGGAGGAACACTTTGTGTGCAACCAAACGTCACAACGTAACTAGGTGATTATAAAGGTGCTCTACAGGTGTCTCCGAAGGTACTTGTTGGGTTGGCGTATTTCGAGATTAGGATTTGTCACTCCGATTGTCGGAGAGGTATCTCTGGGCCCTCTCGGTAATGCACATCACCTAAGCCTTGCAAGCATTGCAACTAATGAGTTAGTTGCGAGATGATGTATTACGGAACGAGTAAAGAGACTTGCCGGTAACGAGATTGAACTAGGTATTGAGATACCGACGATCGAATCTCGGGCAAGTAACATACCGATGACAAAGGGAACAACGTATGTTGTTATGCGGTTTGACCGATAAAGATCTTCGTAGAATATGTAGGAGCCAATATGAGCATCCAGGTTCCGCTATTGGTTATTGACCGGAGACGTGTCTCGGTCATGTCTACATAGTTCTCGAACCCGTAGGGTCCGCACGCTTAACGCTACGATGACAGTTATATTATGAGTTTATATGTTTTGATGTACCGAAGGAGTTCGGAGTCCCGGATGAGATCGGGGACATGACGAGGAGTCTCGAAATGGTCGAGACGTAAAGATCGATCTATTGGACGACTATATTCGGACATCGGAAAGGTTCCGAGTGATTCGGGTATTTTCGGGAGTACCGGGGAGTTACGGGAATTCGTATTGGGCCTTAATGGGCCATACGGGAAAGGAGAGAAAGGCCTCAAAGGGTGGCCGCACCCCTCCCCATGGGCTGGTACGAATTGGACTAGGGAGGGGGGGGGGCGCCCCCTTCCTTCCTTCTCCTTTTCCCTTCCCTTTCCTCCCCTCCTACTCCTACTACTTGGAAGGGCTCCTAGTTCTACTAGGAAAGGGGGAATCCTACTCCCGGTGGGAGTAGGACTCCCCTAGGGCGCGCCATAGAGAGGGCCGACCCTCCCCCTCCTCCACTCCTTTATATACGGGGGCAGGGGGCACCCCAAAGACACAACAATTGATCTCTTGATCTCTTAGCCGTGTGCGGTGCCCACCTCCACCATAATCCACCTCGATCATATCATAGCGGTGCTTAGGCGAAGCCCTGCGTCGGTAGAACATCATCATCGTCACCACGCCGTCGTGCTGACAAAACTCTCCCTGAACACTCGGCTGGATCGGAGTTCGAGGGACGTCATCGAGTTGAACGTGTGCTGAACTCGGAGGTGCCGTACGTTCGGCATTTGGATCGGTCGGATCGTGAAGACGTACGACTACATCAACCGCGTTGTGTTAACGCTTCCGCTTTCGGTCTACGAGGGTACGTAGACAACACTCTCCCCTCTCGTTGCTATGCATCACCATGATCTTGCGTGCGAGTAGGAATTTTTTTGAAATTACTACGTTCCCCAACATAGACAACAATAGATACATTTTTATGATTAATTAAAATTAATTTTGCTACTGTTTTGTATTAATAGTTGTTTAGCCTTTAATAATAGTTGATAGAATTAGTTTTGCCACATTAAAAAGTAATTCTTTTTGCCACTTTAATAGAACGTGACATTGGCTTGGTTAATCTTAGTTGTGACTCTGGCTGGGACGATGCTAGCAGATGTAGTCGGCGATAGGATTGGATGGACACCATCCCGGACTAAAGGGGTTATCCGATTTTCAAACTCTACCCCCTCCCCGTATCGCCATTTTTAGTTCTGAAGAAAAACAAAAGAAAATGATAAAAACTTTAAAAATTAAAATCCTTCGAGATGTACTAGTTAGGAAAATCAAAAAACATAAATTTCGACATGTTTTGCAAAAAAGTGTTATGAAAAAGTAAAAACTATAACTTTTGCATACGATGTTGAAAAAAATGTATTGAAATGTTCAGCACGAGAAGCCGGTTCCGATTTCCACCGCCGTAAGCCATTCTGCAAATTTCTAGAATCCACATATTCTGAAAGGATTTTTTTCCTCAAATTAAAGTTTTTTTGAATTTCTGGTCAAACTATGGTCAAACTACTTATTCAATAAACCTTAGTTTCAAAGTCAAACAGTGAAACGTGTGACTTCATCCTCAAGTTCAACTCCTAAAATCAAATAACAACAGTTGCTGCAACTAGACAGACATTGATTCCTCACCAAGAAGCAATTGATTCCTCACATTTTTCTGATAATAATGGATATATTATTTGTCGAATTTGGATTTATAGATTTAAAGATATTAATTATTATGCCATATTAAATGAATAAATGGCAAAAAATGAATAAAATAATTTTATTAGTTATTTTATTACTTATTTTATTTTAATAATTGTTTGGATTTCAAAAGATTAAATCATGTGACATCAAGACCTAAGGGTTAATAGGATTGACATATTACTATTGTCAGGAAAACAACAAGTGCAGACTTGGAAAGGAATAGAACTCGAAAGTTAAGCGTGCTTAGGTTGGAGTAGAGATGAGGGGTGATTAGAGATTAAATTGTCAAATAATTCAGGAATTTGAAAACTAAAAAAATCGAAAATGAATTCATATTTTTTTTCAAAAAAATCCTTTAATCCTGGTTGGTAACAGGTCCTCCAACCCTGCTCCAGTAGCGGCCATGTGGATCTTCTTTAGTCCCGGTTCGTAGGCCAACCGAGACTAAAAGTAATGGGCATTAGTCCCGATCGTTTTATCCCGGTCGCAGGACCGAGACTAAAGATCCTCTGGAACCGGGACTAAAGACTCATTTTCTACTAGTGTATGTTGTACTCCGCTCACCTTCTTTCAACCACGTGATCCACGATTGTTGAAGCCCAAGCATCTTCTCTCGATAGAGGAGTTCATCTAGTTGTTGCATTTTCTGCCTTAACACGGCCATATCCGCATCCTGAAGCTGTAAATCAGCTAGTTCAGCTCGCAACTTCTCCAGTTCAGAAGTGACATGCCCAAAGTTTTCCTTACTCCATAATCACAATCTATTCATCATCTCCTTTAGTGCATCTCGGACTAGACCAAGGTTACCAGCAGGCTTACTCTTCCCCCAACTATCAGCCATCACGTCACCCAAAGCAGGGCGTCGTTCCCATATTATTTCATACCTGGGTGTAGCTCTAGCCCACATAGGTTCCACCTGTGATAACCATACTAGTACAGGGGCATGGTCTGAACATGAAGACGCCAGATGCACCACTTGCATGAATGGGAACAAATCCGTCCACGCTTCATCTGCACAAGCTCTGTCCAATCTGACACGTACATTCCTATCACCCTGCTGACCATTATCATAAGTAAACGGAATCCCAGAAAATCCCAAGTCCAACAACTTGCATGACGTTAGAAAGTCCCGAAACAAAAGCATCCGATTTTTAGAATGCTGAGAACGAGAAAAGTGTTTGTGTTGACACATTGCCTTGTTGAAATCTCCACACACTAGCCACGGTTCTGATGACATAGCTCCAAGATTAGACAAAGATGTCCACATGCGATGGTGGTTCTCCACCAGCGGCTCACCATATACAAAAGTTGTCCTCCAAAACTTATCATTAGCATTGTCTACAATCCGCACGTCAATATACCGTACACAAGAATGTAAAACCGTCACCTGAAGATTCTCATCCCAGTAAAGAGCGAGACCCCCACTTAGACCATCACTAGATACATCCACAAAACCCTTCAAGTGTAATCCCTACTTAAGTCTCTCCATATTACTTGAGGCTTGTCTTGTTTCCGATAGAAATATTAGCCTCGGGGAATTGGCTTTTGAGAGGGTCAAAACCTCGCGAATTGTCCGGCAGTCCCCTTCGGCAGTTCCACATTAACAGACTCATTGTGGCCGGCGGTCCACCTCGAGGGAGGTCACCGATCTATCACCAGAAAATCCTTCAGAACTGAACCAAGCTCTCTTGCTATTTGAACTACTGGTAGGTGACTTGTTCACACCCCCATCCTCACCAATACCTTTGGTCAGGGCATCTCCAGTCGCGCCCCCAACAGGCCCTCCCCAGGCGATTTTGCCGCGCCGGCGCCAAAAAAACGGCCCAGTCGCGCCCCTAGAAGCCTGTTTTTAGCCGGCTCGGGCCAAAACTGGTGCCGGCGGACCCAGGCCGAACCTGGGGCCCTGGGGGACGCTTGAGGAGCCAGCACAAGCAAAAAAGGCGCGTGGGCCCGCCCTAGCGACGACCCGAGGGCCTTTTCCCGCCGCTTCTTGACGCTTTTCCCTCGCATCTCTTCCGCTCGCTCGCCTTCCTCCCGCCATTCCCTCCCTTTCTCCCGCCAAACCCCCTCCAGCTCGCCTTCCAGTCGCCGCCATGCCGCCGAAGAAGTACGCCATGCCGCGCGCGGCGGCAACCACGACTGGCACCGTGGCCCAGCCGAAGCAGAGGAAGCCGAGGGTGCCGCCATCGAAGCCACCGGGCATGTCGAACGCCGAGTGGAGGGTGGAAGTTCAATGACGCGACGCAGTCACCACCGACCGGCGGAACAGGGCCATTGCCAAGAAGGCCCGCGACAACGTGGCGCGTGCGGCGGCGTCTTCCTCATCGGCCGACCACGCGAGGATGATGAATCCACCCGTCGTCAGCCACGCCCAGTACGCGCCCTGGGGACAGCAAGGCGTCGGATCTCCATGGGGATCGTCGTCGCCGACGGCGACGCGCACGGGGGTTCAACCCAAACGTGACCTTCCCCCACGGCCACCCCACGACGCGCACACCCTCGCCCGCCTTCGTCGGCGTGCAGTACCCTCCATACAACTACTCGCCGCCCGCCGCCTACGCGTCCACACCGACGCCCCATCTCCGCCGTGGACCGCTGCCCTTCTCGCACCTCGGCGACACGGACGACACAGGAGCCGACATGGATGACATCATCGCGACAGGATCGACCGCGGCCGCCGCGTCTCCCGGGTTCGCCACCCAGGACGAGGTAGTGGATCTCAGCGGCGACATGGAGGCCGAGCTCGGCTACGTCTACGGCGAGGACGCGCACGAAGCGCAGGAACCCGAGGAGGAGGAGGAGGACGAGGAGGAGGAGGAGGAGGAGGAGGAGGAGGAGTCGGCTCCTGTTCCGACGAAGGGGCGCCAGAAGAAGAAGAAGCGGGCGGCTAGGTCAGGCGAACCGCGCATCAAGTGAACGTCCAAGGAGGAGGAATGCCTCGCCGAAGTATGGAAAGTCGTCTGCCTCGACCCGACCACCGGCGCGAACCAGAGCTTGGAGACGTACTGGGACCGCATCAAGGCCGAGTTCGACGAGCGGAAACTCGTCGACCCGTACTTCAAAGGTGTCTACATGCAGCGCGGCTCCAAGGCGATGGCGAACCATTGGGGGCGTATCCAGTTGGCGTGCAACAAATGGCATGGAATCTTCGAGGAGGTCGCGGCTCGCCCGGAGAGCGGCGCCAGCGTTGAGGATCAGGTACGCACGCCGTTCGCCCGCATCTCTTCGTCGTCAACGCCCGCCGCCTGCCAACTGTTTGTTCCTCCGCGCAGCTGCTGCGTATGTTCACCATGTATAGGCGCGACAACCAAGACGCCGACTTCAAGCACCTCCACGTCTACAAGCGCATTGACAAGTGCGAGAAGTGGGCGGAAGTCCGACGTAACCTTGACAAGGCCAGGGAGAAATACAAGCCGGACGCGACGACTCCGGGCACGTCAGAGGGGCGGCCGGACGGCCACAAATTGGCAAAGAAGGGGAAAAGCGCCGACGCGGCAACCGCGCGAGTGCAGGAGTCCATCGAGCATTGCCTCGCCGACGCCCAGGCCCGGGCCGTCCTACGTGAAGAGAAGACCGAGGCGCGATGGTCGTCGCTGATGAAGAACAGCGCCATCAAGCTCGACCTGCTCCGGACAAACGTCGCCGCGAAGAAGAGGAACACCGACATGGCTTTTCTGATGGGCGGGGCGGACATGCTCCAGAGCAACGACGAGTAGCTCAGGGCGTGGTACATGGCGGAGCGCGGCATCATCCTGAACCAGATGCAGACGGCAACGCCGACGACGCCGACGACGCAAGCTCCCGCGCCCACGACCACACGGACGCCAAGCCCGAACGACACCTCTACATCGCCGCCCAGCAGTGCCGAAGCCGCGCCGACACAGCCCAGCACCGAAGCAGCTCCGACACCGCCGAGCCCGCGCACGCCAACTCCGCCAACGCCTGGAGCCGACCCCGCCGAGTGAGTCATTGCGCACGCGAACTTGCGGCGTGCGGTGCTCTGTTTTTTGTAACGCCAGACTACGTCCGATTGCCGGATTTGTGACTTTTTTTGAGAGCGGGAACGACCAAGTTTAAATTTCCCGCATCTTGGGGCCGACGCTTGGGGACGTGACTGGGAGCTAGGTCGCCCCCAGGGACCGAACTAGCGCCGGCACGCCCCGAGGCCGCTCTATTTAGGCGTCCTGGGGTGCCGAACGGCTGAAGATGCCCTCAGAACCAACACACCGAGAGGTGCTGGGTTGACCTCATTCCCCTTCTCTGTATTCTCAAGCTCCAGGGCCAATCTTTTCCTAATCGATGGACCCACCTGCATATTCATATGGACATTCTTTGATGGGCTGGAGGCAGTATCCAACACGTCAGGGTCAACCATTGTCTTCTCCGTCCTATACTTCTACTAGGAATTCTCAGTCTGCTTCTGCTCACCACTTCGACCGAACACCTCATCAGTACGTGTCTTGTTCAGTCCATCCGCGTAGAGCCAACCTCTAAATTTCTTGTTCTTCTCCTCATGTACCACATTCCTTGAATCATGTCCAATTATTCCACAGACACTACAGAATCGTGCCAGTTTCTCATACCGAACTAAGAACACCTGTCGCTTTTTCCTCTGACAATGCTTACGAACTTTGTGAGGGGTTGGCGAATATCATGGCGAACCCTAATTCTGACATAGTCGCCACGGGTATTCCTGTTCAACCTCATCTCCAAGATTTCACCAGCGTTCATAAGTAACGATTCCACTATACTCGTCTTGCAAAACCCGTCCGGTAGCTTGTGGATCTGGAGCCAAATTGGCATAAACACCATCAGCACCTCCTCCATGCGCCTTGGTAAATCCATCGTATGGGCACATCAGCACAATCCAATTTCTGAACAGCCATGGACCCTGCTATACCATGCGCTCCCAATCTCCTAGGCATGATGCCTACACGACAAACAAATTGTGGCCGACCAGCCTAAACCTTACTTTCCGCGCCGGGTTCCACGCCGCACGCATATCTTTGTAGAAGGCTGCTTGGCTGAAAGTTTTGTCCGTGTGAACCCTAGCGAGGGCAAGCCATCTCACACTTTCATTGATCTCGGGATCATCCTCATCAATTACCAGATCATCAAAGACTTCATCTTCCAGATTGAGTTGCTCGAGAAAGTCACCAAGATCCGGCTTCCTGGCGGCGCCGCTGCCACCGCTGGTTTTTGACTGGGTGTCCGCTGCAGGTTCCATCGCTAACGGGTGGAGCGAGGGAGCACGGGTAGCGTACTCGCAAACCCTACGGGAGGGGATCGGAGGAGCACTTGATCGATGCAGGGACTCGCTGGCGATGGGATGCCAGAGAGGAGAAAAACCCTAGGCGCGGCGTAGGGGAAGTAACTTCTTCCAGATGCTTCCTTTAAGTTAGAAAGAATAGGAAAGGTGTGTCTCCTTCACGTGCCTCCCATGGCTTGCTTGCCGATTTGAGACAAAAGGGCTCTCCACACCCATTTGCTACGCCTTCTTGAAACCGGAATTAGTTACTGTAGTGAACATCTTAAAAAAATGTATATTTTCAAAAAGTGCAAACATTTTTTGTATTTCTGAACAATTTTTCGTGGACTGGAACATATTTTTGCATATGCAAACAAAAAATTTGAAACTGTAGAAAATATTTTTAAAAAACATGAACCATTTTTTGCAGTTATGAGCAAATTATGACATTTCGAACAAAATTTTCAATCGTGAACATTTTTTGAAGTTTTGAACAAATATTTGAAAAATGGACCATTTCATTAAATTATGATTTTTTTAAACCGCGATTTTTTTTTGAATTTGTGAACAAAAGTTGAAAATGGAGCTTCATGAAATATATCTAACCAAAAATTGAAACCACGAACATTTTTTGAAATTCCTGAACACTTTTTCAAACGCAAACTTTTTTTGTATTTCAGACCAAATTTGCAACCACGGACATTTTTTGCATTTCCAGAAGTTTTTTTGAAATATGAACATTTCCTAAATTTATGATCAAAATTTTAATACATGAACATTATTGAAAATTCTTGTACATTTTTTGTATTTGTGAAGATATTTTAAAAAGTGGAACATTTTTTAAAATATGAACAAAATTTGAATTAATAAAAAAATATGGACTTGAAAAAGGAAAAAAGGCATAAGAAAATAAAAAAGAAACGAAAAAGAAAAATAGAAACAGAAAAAGGAAATGAAAAGAAAAAAGAAAGAAGAAAAGTAGATAGAAAAACTAAAAAAGAAAAAACCAAAATCCAAAAACCAAAAAGAAACAGGAAAACTGGCTCGAAAACTCTAGAAGGTTCCGAAAACCAGAAACGCTGAAACATGTTAATGGGCCGCCCCAGGCTATCGCTTGATGAGCACGTCTGTGCGAAAGGTCGACACTTTGACGCGACATGCGTCCAATAGGAAATTCTGTGATGGCTTGCCCCATTCGATTGGAGAAAAAAACATAGAGAAGTGAGGAGGCAGATTGGGCCAGGCCCATTCAGTTTCGAACGAAGAGCCGAAGATTTGGGCTGCACCCAAAGATAGCTCTTATAGCGTGAGGTAGAAAGGAAATGAGTTGTCTTGAAAAAAGAGAAATGAACTGAGTTTCTTTTTATGAAAACAAAAGTTGAAAATGAATAGAGGCTCAAACAAAGGAAAAAGAACGGAAACTCCAGAGAAATATACACACACGCATAATTTAAAATGCAAAGAACAAAACCAAAAGTTTCAATTTAGGTTGGTATTTAAGCAAATTAAATCCTTAAATTATAAACTTCAATTAAAAAAATATCGACAGATAAAACAAAAGAAAATTTTCTGGCCCTACTTTTTAGAAAACTTTTTCTTAAACATTCCAAATAAGCAAGATGTTGTCATCCCAGTTACATATGTGACTTTTATCAGTTTCCAGCCTTACTGATGAGGACATCCCAACCATGGGCAGCACACCACCAATCATCAACGGTCCAATCACAAGAAGCCACGCAATGCGAATACATGATCAGGTGAACGCTAACTTAAGTCTATCATTTGACCTTGAAACCATGGTTGTGCCTTCACCTCCTTTGTTGTTGGTTGAACTCAGGTGCGATATCGAAGAAGGCCAAACACATTTCAGTCTGTGCAAAACAATGTTTTATGGCGAAGAAGCAAAGTTAGGAATTCATGAAGAATGCGTTGTCTGCTGAAGAAACATTGTTCCGATTCTGACGAAACAATATTTTGCACGAGTTTGGATATCCCAACTTGCGAAAGGTTCCCAGAACTCGAGTTTGCTGCTGAAAGAAACATTGTTCGACCCCAGTGAACAATGTTTGGTCGGGAACTGCCAACCACCTCCAACAAGAGTTTTCTAGAAGCTACCTCATTAAGTCTCTAAACCATTTAGTCAAACCAAAGCTGGTTCTCTTTCACATCTATCCAGGGGGGTTGTCCCAATTATAAATAGGCTAGCTCTTCCTTTCGTTGGGGATTTTTGCCATTTCTATCAAAGACCCAAGACATAGACTCCTCCTGAGATTGGAGAGCTCTTGTTACCATTATTCTCGTGATTCCTTGAGAAATCGCTCCTAATTCGTGCTTCATGACTAGATCATGTTGTGTGGGTTAGAGTTCGTGGTTTCCCTTGCGGATTGCACCTATCTCGTGCTCCACGACTTGAGCGTGGTTGTGTGGGATAGTATTGCGGGTTGTGAATCGGTGAATGTTCAGATTGCAAGCTTCGGTAAGCATCCTCCTCGTCGGGTCATAATCTCTTATTTTCCATTTTCCGGCTGTTTGCAGCTAGTTTTCCCCATCCATTTATTGATCCTACGCCGTGAAGATCGGACCTCCCCTTGTACTCCCTCTTCTCCTAACACGGGGTCTTATCACTTACTTAAAACCAGACAAGTAGAAATGAATAAGCAAGATGTTGTCATCCCAGGATTATGTCTTCAGTATGAAGATCTTGCTGGAATTTAGTCTATTTTGGGCAGCCCAATAACTATTTCAGAAATTCCTAATAAATCCTAGAGGCCCACTTAGCCCATTTGTGCAAGGCAAGGGATACTACTAAAGTTTAGTCCCACATTGCTAGTTTAGTGGGAGTTGGACCTCCTTACAAGGGAGGTTCTTTCCCCACTTGTACGAGCATGAGAACAAGAGGGATATCCACGCGCGCTCCTCCTCCGCCGCCCGCCCGCCTCGCCACGCCACGCCACGGTATACGAAAGGTCACAGAAGCTGAAAAGATTTTTGCGAAAGTGGAGTTCGAATGCAAACGGTGCAGCCCTTCCGCTGCTGGTTGTTCGCTTCGCCTCCGTCTCTTCATTTCGCCTCCCGTCGCTGCCCTCCCGCCTCCTTCTCTTGCGCCTATAAAAGGGAGGTCGCTCCTCCCAGAGAGACGCACCAGAACTACTCCTTTCCTCGCCATCGGTTCCATCTCTGAGCTGCTGTTGTCTTCCTCATCCCGGCTTGCGGCGTGCACCGCACGTCGGGACAGTAGGCCTCCGAGACCGCACCTTTTGAGTCATGTACGGGAGAAGGGTGATAAGGTTTTTGGGGAGCGCTCTGCGTGACTACTGGCTTCTTCATCACGGACTCCGACGACTACTTCCCCGACGACGACTTCTTCCCCGACGTCGACTACCTCAGCAACGACATGGCTGGAGAGGATGTCGACCCCAAGTCCAGTGCTTCTGCTGCTGCTGTCCCGTATGTGTTCTTCTTCTTTCTGTCAGATGTCCTGCCACAGTTCCTCGTACTAGTACTTGCCCTACATGTGTTAGATTCTACTCCATATATGCAACATGATCTAGTGTCTGTCCTAGATGTGTTCAGTTCAAGTTCATATATGCAAATGCTATTTACTTTTCCTCCGTCAGGTTGCATGACTTGCTTTATCGCGGCTATATTAGTCATGCTTTATCTAATATTTCGGTTAATAAAATCATTTGGTAAATTGCTCATATTTCCAACAATCCAAAAACCTTATTATAGGCAATTTACCCCAAGTGGTTTTGCTGCTTCCATGAGACCTCCTATCTTGGAGGGTATCCACTATAAGAGGTGGTGCGTGAGAGAAGTCTTATGGTTTCAAACCATGAGTTGCTATGACGCCACTCTTGGCAAACCTGAAGGAGAGCTTGATGCTCAACAGGCACAAGTTTTTTTTAGAAAATGGATACTCTGTTTAAGGCTGCTCTCTTGAGTGTTCTTGGTGAGAACATAGTTGATGCTTATGCGTCAATTGATAATGGAAAAGATATGTGGGATGCACCCGAGGCCAAGTTTGGGGTCTCGGATGCTGGCACTGAGCTGTACATCATGGAGCAATTCTATGATTACAGGATGACTGAAGAGCGCTACGTGGTTGAGAAAGCTCATGAGATACAGTCATTTGCTAGAGAACTTGAGCACTTCAGTTGTATGCTACCAGACAAGTTTGTTGCCGGAGGTATCATCACTAAGCTTCCTCCTTCGTGGAGGAACTTTGCTACCTTGTTGAAGCATAAGAGGCAGGAGTTTTCCGTCCCGGATCTCATTGGTACTCTTGATGTGGAAGAAAAGGCGAGAGCAAAGGCCACACGTGCTCGAGGTATTGAGGGAGGATCTAGTGCCAATCTGGTACAGAAGAAGAACTTCCAGTCCCACAAGTTCAAGAACAAGGGCAAGTTTGATGGTAAAGCAAAGTTTGATGGGAAGAACAAGGCTGTGCAACACACGAACTTCAAGAAGAAGAATGACAAGAAGAAAGGTGCTTGTCATGTGTGTGGGGATCCTGATCATTGGGCTCCTAGTTGCCCTAATCGCTATGACAAGCGGCATCCTGGGAAAGGCGGCAATACCGCTAATGTTGTCATTGGAGACACTGACATGAAGGATGCTGGGTATGGTATATTTCCCACTATTCTTTCAGTATGTCATTCTCCTAATTGGTTGATTGACACGAGTGCTAATGTGCATGTATGCGGTGATATTTCCATGTTTTCGTCTTATCAGACCACAGGGACTTCAACCGTGCTGATGGCCAATGGTTCAAGTGCTTCTGTTCGTGGTGTTGGCACAGTCAATCTGAAGTTTACTTCGGGGAAGATCGTGCGGCTGAAGAACGTGCATTATGTCCCCTCCGTCAATAAAAATCTTGTTAGCGGATCTCTTATGTGTAGAGATGGCTACAAGCTTGTCTTTGAGTTGAATAAATTTGTAATATCCAAGTATGGAACCTTTGTTGGTAAAGGCTATGAGTCAGGAGGTCTGTTTCGTTTATCCTTATCAGACGTTTGCAATAAAGTTGTTAATCATATTTGCAACAATAGTGAATCCAATGTGTGGCATTCACGTCTTTGTCATGTTAACTTTGGTTGCATGTCGCGACTAGCGAAGTTGAACTTAATCCCTAGTTTCACCATTGTTAAGGGATCTAAGTGTCAAGTGTGTGTGCAAGCTAAGAAACCTCGTAAGTCTCACACGACTGTAGAAACAAGAAATCTTGCACCACTAGAGCTCATACATTCAGATTTATGTGAAATGAATGGTGTTTTGACAAAAGGTGGAAAGAAATATTTCATGACGTTAATTGACGACTCCACTAGATACTGCCGTGTGTATCTTCTGAAATCTAAGGATGAGGCTTTGAACTTTTTCAAGATCTATAAAGCTGAAGTGGAAAACCAACTTGATCGAAAAATAAATAGGCTTAGGTCCGACCGTGGTGGAGAGTATTTTTCCAATGATTTTGATGCTTTTTGTGCGGAACATGGTATAATACATGAGAGGATGCCTCCCTATTCACCTCAGTCAAATGGGGTAGCCAAAAGAAAGAACCGTACTCTAACTGATTTGGTTAACGCCATGTTAGACACATCGGGTCTCTCCAAGGCATGGTGGGGGGAGGCGATATTGACGACATGTCATGTCCTAAACCGAGTTCCCACAAAGAACAAAGAGATAACTCCATTCGAGGAATGGGAGAAGAAAAGGTTAAAACTGTCTTATCTACGAACATGGGGTTGTTTGGCGAAAGTCAATGTTCCAATTCCAAAGAAGCGGAAGCTTGGACCAAAGACTGTGGATTGTGTTTTCCTGGGATATGCTTTTCATAGCATTGGCTATAGATTCTTGGTTGTAAAATCTGAGGTACCCGACATGCATGTCGGTACGATCATGGATTCGAATGATCTGACTTTCTTTGAAGATATCTTTCCTATGAAGGATATGGCTACCTCATCTAATCAGGAGATGCCTAGTTCATTGAATCAGGAACCAGTTACAATTACCGAACCTACAATTTCGATGGAACACTTTGAAAGTCCTGTGGAGGAGAACAATGAAGTTCCTATTAGGAGAAAGAGACAGAGGACTGCAAAGTCCTTTGGTGATGATTTTCTTGTGTACCTCATAGATGACACTCCCAGTTCTATTTCAGAGGCCTATGCATCTGAAGATGCTGACTACTGGAAGGAAGCGGTTCGTAGCGAGATGGATTCCATCTTGGCGAATGAAACTTGGGAGATAACTGATCGTCCTTATGGGTGCAAACCTATAGGATGCAAATGGTATTCAAGAAGAAGCTTAGGCCTGATGGTACTATTGAAAAGTACAAGGCTCGGCTCTTAGGCTAAGGGATATACCCAAAAGGAAGGTGAAGACTTCTTTGATACTTACTCACCAGTGGCTCGACTGACCACTATTCGAGTTCTACTTTCACTAGCTGCCTCGCATGGTCTTGTTGTTCATCAAATGGATGTTAAGACTGCTTTCCTAAATGGAGAGTTGGACGAGGAAATCTATATGGAACAACCAGATGGGTTTGTACTAGATGGTCAGGAAGGAAAAGTGTGCAAGTTGCTGAAGTCTTTGTATGGACTCAAGCAAGCACCTAAACAGTGGCATGAGAAGTTTGAAAGAACTTTAACAGCCGCAGGCTTTGTTGTAAACGAAGCTGACAAATGTGTGTACTATCGCTATGGTGGGGGCGAGGGAGTTATCCTTTGCTTGTATGTTGACGACATACTGATTTTTGGAACAAATCTGAATGTTATTAAGGAGGTCAAGAATTTCCTATCTCGCTGTTTTGAGATGAAGGATTTAGGAGTGGCTGATGTCATTCTGAACATTAAGTTGTTGAGAGACGATGATGGTGGGATTACATTGCTTCAATCTCACTATGTGGAAAAGATCTTGAGTCGCTTTGGCTATAGTGACTGCAAGCCCTCTCCAACACCTTATGATGCAAGTGTGTTACTTCGAAAGAATCGAAGAATTGCTAGAGACCAATTGAAGTATTCTCAGATTATTGGCTCGCTTATGTACTTAGCCAGTGCTACAAGACCTGACATCTCTTTTGCTATTAGCAAACTGAGTCGGTTTGTCTCAAAACCAGGAGATGTGCATTGGAAAGCTCTAGAAAGAGTTTTGCGTTATTTGAAAGGCACCGCGAATTATGGAATTCACTACACCGGGCACCCAAAGGTGCTTGAAGGGTATAGTGACTCAAACTGGATCTCAGATGCTGATGAGATAAAGGCCACGAGCGGTTATGTATTCACTCATGGAGGTGGCGCTGTTTCTTGGAAGTCTTGCAAGCAGACCATCTTAACGAGGTCAACAATGGAAGCAGAACTCACATCACTAGATACAGCTACGGTCGAAGCAGATTGGCTTCATCGGCTCTTGAATGACTTGCCGGTTGTTGAGAAACCTGTACCGGGTATCCTTATGAACTGCGACAATCAAACTGTGATCACGAAAGTGAGCAGCTCAAAGGATAACATGAAGTCATCAAGACATGTTCAGAGAAGGTTAAAGTATGTCAGGAAAATGAAAAACTCCAGAGTTATTGCATTGGATTATATCCAAATGTCTAAAAATCTGGCAGATCCTTTTACTAAGGGTCTATCACGTAATGTGATAGATAATGCATCGAGGGAGATGGGTATGAGACCCACAATATGAGTTGTTCACAGTGGTAACCTATTCTTTGTGATCGGAGATCCCGTGAATTAGATGTGGAAGACAAGCTGTTGGACAACTGAGAGGAGAGTATCCTTAATATTCACAATACCACTCCATGAAGATGCAATACTCTCCTAATCCGCATGGCAGGTTGATGTATATCTTAATGTGTTCTAAGTGGCTTATTTAAGCAGAGATGTTATCCCGCAGAACATCTTTTGAAGAACACACCTATATGACTCTGATTGTCAAATGTCGCAATCTATGAGAGTAGGGTTCTCTCTAGTAAACTCATGAAAGGTCATGGAGTATGACGCATAAGCTCCACCCGCGGGGAAGACCCACAGTAGCCACGTATCGGTGAAGGCTTTATGTGAAGCTAGATTCGCAGAAAACTTGCAGTTCAAGGCCCAGTCCACTGTTCAAGTTGCTTACTAGTGTAGCATAGAGTTCTAGGTGGAAGTTCAACTTAACAGTCTCCACTGCAGTACCGGTATATAAAACAGTGTTTTGGAACCAAAGGCAAATTTCTGTGTGCCTCTGGGATCTGCTGGGGGATTGCTGGAATTTACTCTATTTTGGGCAGCCCAATAACTATTTCAGAAATTCCTAATAAATCCTAGAGGCCCACTTAGCCCATTTGTGCAAGGCAAGGGATACTACTAAAGTTTAGT
This sequence comes from Triticum urartu, assembly GCF_003073215.2. Classification (NCBI taxonomy): domain Eukaryota; kingdom Viridiplantae; phylum Streptophyta; class Magnoliopsida; order Poales; family Poaceae; genus Triticum; species Triticum urartu. Next base: position 703,685,913 of record NC_053028.1, read on the forward strand.
CCCACATTGCTAGTTTAGTGGGAGTTGGACCTCCTTACAAGGGAGGTTCTTTCCCCACTTATACGAGCATGAGAACAAGAGGGATATCCACGCGCGCTCCTCCTCCGCCGCCCGCCTCGCCACGCCGCGCCGCGGGTTGCGGGAATGAGCCGAGCCGATATCTAAATCTTTGCCACGCACTACGGGTATAGAAAGGTCACACGGAAGCTGAAAAGGTTTTTGCGAAAGTGGAGTTCGAATGCGAACGGTGCAGCCCTTCGGCTGCTGGTTGTTCGCTTCGCCTCCGTCTCTTTGTTTCGCCTCCCATCGCTGCCCTCTTGCTTCCTTCTCTTGCGCCTATAAAAGGGAGGCCGCTCCTCCCAGAGAGACGCACCAGAACTACTCCTTTCCTCGCCATCGGTTCCATCTCTGAGCTGCTGCTGTCTTGATCCTCCGTGCCCTTCTTAATCCTTTCATCCTTGTTGACCCTCGTGGGTTCTTCCCTCTTCAGATCTATCTTCATTAGCCAAGCATCGTTGTCACCATTGTTGGAGAAGGGAGACGACATGATGCTTAGCCTGGAAAACCCTGACAGAAAACAGCTCGAAACAAGAACAAAGGAGGTTTGCGTGATACGGGAGTCAAAACCTTCGGGAGAATATATAATGAATTTTTACCGACCAAAATACGTAACGTGCAAGAAAATGGAGTCCGGAAGGCACACGAGGTGCTCACGAGGTAGGGGGGCATGCCCAGGGGGGTAGGGCGCGCCCACCACCCTCGTGGGGTCCTCTTGTCATTCCCGGACTGCTACTTATTTTTCTATTTTTCTAAATATTCCAAAACGGAGAAATATTGCCTTAAAATTGTTTTGGAGTCGGTTTACTTACCATACCACATACCTATTCCTTTTCGGAGTCTGAAACGTTCCGGAAAGTGTCCCTTATGTATTCCTCCGGGGTTATGGTTTCAATAATATTGGTTTCAACATTTATGGGATTACCTGAGATATAATGTTTGATTCTTTGACCGTTTACCACCTTCGGATTAGTGCCCTTGAAGTTGTTGATTTTTATGGCACCGGAACGATAGACCTCTTCGATAACATAGGGGCCTTCCCATTTAGAGAGAAGTTTTCCTGCAAAAAATCTTAAACGAGAGTTGTATAGCAATACATAATCACCTACATTAAACTCACGCTTTTGTATCCTTTTGTCATGCCATCTTTTAACTTTTTCTTTAAACAACTTGGCATTTTCATAAGCTTGGGTTCTCCATTCATCAAGTGAGCTAATATCAAATAACCTCTTCTCACCGGCAAGTTTAAAATCATAGTTGAGCTCTTTAATAGCCCAATATGCCTTATGTTCTAGTTTGAGAGGTAAGTGACATGCTTTTCCATAAACCATTTTATACGGAGACATACCCATAGGATTTTTATATGCAGTTCTATAAGCCCATAATGCATCATCAAGTTTCTTAGACCAATTCTTTCTAGACCTATTAACAGTCTTTTGCAAAATTAATTTGAGCTCTCTATTGCTCAACTCTACTTGACCACTAGACTGAGGGTGATAAGGAGATGCAATTCTATGATTAACATCATATTTAGCAAGCATTTTACGGAAAGCACCATGAATAAAGTATGAACCACCATCAGTAATTAAATATCTAGGGACTCCAAACCTCGGGAAAATAACTTCCTTAAGCATTTTAATAGAAGTATTATGATCAGCACTACTAGTTGGAATAGCTTCTACCCACTTAGTAACGTAATCAACATCAACTAAAATATGTGTATATCCATTAGAGGCAGGAAAAGGTCCCATATAATCAAAGCCCCAAACATCAAATGGTTCAATAACAAGAGAATAATTCATAGGCATTTCTTGACGTCTACTAATATTACCAATTCTTTGACATTCATCACAAGACAAGACAAACTTACGGGCATCCTTGAAGAGAGTAGGCCAATAAAAACCAGATTGCAATACCTTATGTGCAGTTCTATCTCCAGCGTGGTGTCCTCCATAAGACTCGGAGTGACACTTGCGTAGGATCTGTTCCTGTTCATGCTCAGGTACACAACATCTAATAACACCATCTACTCCTTCTTTATAAAGATCTGGGTCATCCCAAAAGTAATGTCTTAAATCATAGAAAAACTTTTTCTTTTGCTGGTATGTGAAGCTAGGTGGTATAAACTTAGCAACAATATAATTAGCATAATCAGCATACCATGGAGTACTACGAGAAGTACTTATAACATTTAATTGTTCATCAGGAAAGCTATCATTAATAGGTAGTGGGTCATCAAGGATATTTTCTAACCTAGACAAGTTGTCTGCAACGGCGTTCTCAGCTCCCTTTCTATCAACAATATTCAAATCAAATTCTTGTAGCAAGAGAACCCATCTAATAAGTCTAGGTTTAGCACCTCTCTTTTCCATAAGGTATTTAATAGCAGCATGATCAGTGTGAATGGTTACTTTAGAATCAACAATATAAGATCTGAACTTATCACAAGCAAATACAACTGCTAAAAGCTCTTTTTTAGTAGTAGCATAATTTCTTTGAGCATTGTCTAGAGTCTTACTAGCATAATGAATAACATTTGATTTCTTATCAACTCTTTGCCCTAGAACAGCACCTACAGCATAATCACTAGCATCACACATAATTTCAAAGGGTAAATTCCAATCAAGTGGCTGAACAACAGGTGCAGAGACTAATGCTTTCTTAAGTATTTCAAATGCTTCTACACAATCATCATCAAAGACAAATGGTATATCTTTTTGCAATAAATTAGTCAGAGGCCGAGAAATTTTTGAGAAGTCCTTGATGAACCTCCTGTAAAATCCAGCATGACCAAGGAAACTTCTTATACCTTTGATGTCCTTGGGACATGGCATCTTTTCAATAGCATCAACCTTGGCTTTATCAACTTCAATACCTCTTTCAGAAACTTTGTGCCCCAAGACAATACCTTCATTAACCATAAAGTGGCACTTTTCCCAATTCAATACAAGATTAGTTTCTTCACATCTCTGCAAAACTCGATCAAGCTTGCTCAAGCAATCATCAAAAGAGGAACCATAGACGGAAAAATCGTCCATGAAAACCTCACAAATCTTTTCACAAAAGTCAGAGAATATAGCCATCATGCATCTTTGAAAGGTAGCAGGTGCATTACATAAACCAAAGGGCATACGTCTATAAGAAAAAGTACCAAAAGGGCATGTAAAAGTAGTCTTTGATTGATCTCTAGCCGACACAGGTATTTGAGAGAAACCAGAATATCCATCTAGAAAGCAATAGTGTGTATGTTTGCATAATCTTTCTAGCATTTGGTCAATAAAAGGTAAGGGGTAATGATCTTTCTTAGTAGCTTTATTTAATTTGCGGAAATCAATTACCATCCTATAACCCGTGATACTTCTTTGTGGAATCAACTCATCTTTATCATTAGGAACAACAGTAATACCCCCCCTTCTTAGGGAAACAATGGACAGGACTTACCCACTCACTGTCAGCAACGGGATAGATTATACCTACCTCTAGAAGCTTTAGTATTTCTTTTCTTACCACTTCTTTCATTTTAGGATTCAGACATCGTTGAGGATCACGAACTGGTTTGGCATCTGCTTCCAAATTTATTTTATGTTGACATAGAGTGGGACTAATGCCCTTAAGATCATCAAGAGTATATCCAATAGCAGCATGATGCTTCTTCAGAGTTTTCAATAATCTTTCATCTTCATGCTCTGTAAGGTTAGCACTAATAATAACAGGATATATCTTCTTTTCATCAAGATAAGCATATTTAAGATTATCAGGCAACGGTTTAAGCTCAAACACGGGATCACCCTTGGGTGGAGGAGGATCCCCTAAAATTTCAACAGCCAAATTATGTTGCAGAATAGGTTCCTGTTTAAAGAATACTTCATCTATTTCCCTTCTTTCATTCATGAACATATCATTTTCATGGTCTAGCAAATAGTGTTCTAAAGGATCACTAGGAGGTACGGCAATAGAAGCAAGACCAATAATTTCATCCTTACTAGGTAATTATTCCTCATGATGTTGTTTACTAAATTTAGAGAAATTAAACTCATGAACCATATCATCCAAGCCAACAGTAACAACATTCTTTGTGCAATCTATGGTAGCATTGACAGTATTTAAGAAGGGTCTACCAAATATAATGGGACAAAAGCTATCTTGTGGAGAAGTAAGAACAAGAAAATCAGGAGGATATTTAGTTTTCCCACACAAGACTTCAACATCTCTAACAATTCCAATTGCTAAAATAGTATCTCTATTGGCAAGTTTAATTGTGACATCAATATCTTCTAACTCAACAGGTGCAATTTCATTCTTAATTTATTCATATAAAGTATGCGGTATAACACTAGCACTCGCACCCATATCACATAAGCCATGATAACAATGATCTCCTATTTTAACAGAAATAACAGGCACGCCTACCACAGGTCTATGTTTATCTTTAGCACAAGGTTTAGCAATTCTAACAGTTTCACCTTCAAACTGAATAACATGCCCATCAATATTATCAGACAAGAGATCTTTAACAATAGCAATATTAGGTTCTACTTTAACTTGCTCAGGAGGTGTATAAGTTCTAATATTGCTTTTACGAACAACAGTTGAAGCTTTAGCATGATCCTTTATTCTAACAGGGAAAGGTGGTTTCTCAACATAAGAAGTAGGAACAATATGATCATTATAAGTGACAGTCTTTTCTTCAACTTTAATAGGTGCAGCTACTTTTACTTCTATGGGAGGATGATATTTAAACCACTTCTCCTTAGGGAGATCAACATAAGTAGCAAAAGATTCACAGAAAGAAGCTACTATCTCAGAGTCAAGTTCGTATTTAGTGCTAAACTTACGGAAAATATCGGTATCCATAAAAGATTTAACACAATCAAACTTTTGTGTCATACCTGACTCCTTACCTTCATCGAGGTCCCAATCTTCAGAGTTGCGTTTAATTCTATCCAATAAATTCCATCTGAATTCAATAGTCTCCATCATAAAAGAGCCAGCACAAGAAGTATCGAGCATGGTGCGATTGTTTTCAGAAAGCCGAGCATATAAATTTTGAATAATCATTTCTATTGAGAGCTCATGGTTGGGGCATGAATATAACATTGATTTAAGCCTCCCCAAGCTTGAGCGATGCTTTCTCCTTCGCGAGGCCAGAAATTATATATATAATTGCGATCACGATGAACAATATGCATAGGGTAATACTTTTGATGAAATTCCAACTTCAATCTTTTATAATCCCATGATCTCATATCATCACATAGCCTATACCATATCAATGCGTCTCCCTTCAAAGATAAAGGGAAGACCTTCTTCTTAGCAACATCATCGGGTATACCTGCAAGCTTAAATAATCCACAAACTTCATCCACATATATTAAGTGCTCATCAGGATGCTTTGTTCCATCTCCTGTAAAAGGGTTAGCTAGCAGTCTTTCCATCATACCCGAAGGAAATTCAAAAGGAGTTTAATTTTCAATTGGTTCAGTAGGTTGAGGAGCAACTCTTTGCTCTACTGGACGGGGTGAAGATACCCCGAACAAGCCCCTCAGAGAATTACTTTCCATAGTAACAAGTGACAGTAAATTTCAGCACACTATATAAATTTTTCCTTACCAAAGGCGCTACACTCCCCAGCAACGGCGCCAGAAAAGAGTCTTGATGACCCACAAGTATAGGGGATCTATCGTAGTCCTTTCGATAAGTAAGAGTGTCAAACCCAACGAGGAGAAGAAGGAAATGATAAGTGGTTTTCAGCAAGGTATCCTCTGCAAGTACTGAAATAAGTGGTAACAGATAGTTTTGTGATAGGATAAATTGTAACGAGCAACAAGTAACAAAAGTAAATAAAGTGCAGCAAGATGGCCCAATCCTTTTGTAGCAAAGGACAAGCCGGAACAAACTCTTATAATAGGAAAAACGCTCCCGAGGACACATGGGAATATCGTCAAGCTAGTTTTCATCACGTTCATATGATTCACATTCGATACTTTGATAATTTGATATGTGGGTGGACCGGTGCTTGGGTGCTGTTCTTACTTGAAAAAGCATCCCACTTATGATTAACCTCTATTGCAAGCATCTGCAACTACAACAAAAGTATTAAGGTAAACCTAACCATAGCATGAAACATATGGATCCAAATCAGCCCCTTACGAAGCAACGCATAAACTAGGGTTTAAGCTTCTGTCACTCTAGCAACCCATCATCTACTTATTACTTCCCAATGCCTTCCTCTAGGCCCAAATAATGGTGAACTATTATGTAGTCGACGTTCACATAACACCACTAGAGGCTAGACAACATACATCTTATCAAAATATCAAACGAATACCAAATTCACATGACTACTAATAGCAAGACTTCTCCCTTGTCCTCAGGAACGAACGTAATTACTCACAAAGCATATTCATGTTCATAGTCAGAGGGGTAATAATATGCATATAGGATCTGAACATATGATCTTCCACCAAATAAACCAACTAGCATCAACTACAAGGAGTAATCAACACTAATAGCAACCTACTAGCACTAATCCCGGACTTTGAGACAAGGATTGGATACAAGAGATGAACTAGGGTTTGGAGATGAGATGGTGCTGGTGAAGATGTTGATGGAGATTGCCCTCTCCCGATGAGAGGAGCGTTGGTGATGACGATGGTGATGATTTCCCCCTCCCGGAGGGAAGTTTCCCCGGCAGAACAGCTCTGACGGAGCTCTAGATTGGATCCGCCAAGGTTCCGCCTCGTGGCGGCGGAGTCTCATCCCAAAAAGTTCCTTCTTATTTTTTCTCATCAAAAGACCTCATATAGGAGAAGATGGACGTCGGAGAGCCACCAGGGGGCCCACGAGGTAGGGGGGCGCGCCCTGGGGGGGGGGGGGGGCGCCCCCACCCTCGTGAGAAGGGTGTGGGCCCCCTGGCCTTCATCTTTGGCGATGATTTTTGTTTATTTATTTTAAGACGTTCCGTGGAGTTTCAGGACTTTTGGAGTTGCGCAGAATAGGTCTCTAATATTTGCTCCTTTTCCAGCCCAGAATTCCAGCTGCCGGCATTCTCCCTTCTTATGTAAACCTTGTAAAATAAGAGAGAATAGCCATAAGTATTGTGACATAAAGTGAAATAACAGTCCATAATGCAATAACTATTGATATAAAAGCATGATGCAAAATGGACATATCAGGGGTCAGTAGGCCCACAAATGCAACTCCAACCGTTCCAACTCCAATATCAATAACCGTCGGCGCCGTTGCAGAAACAGTGCTGGTGGTAACATGGGTGGCAAGCCTGCAATGACATGGCCCTCACTCCAGCACCCATGGTCCGGTGCGATCCACATGTGGGCGGTGTAGCTTGGAGCAATGACCATGCCTGGTGGAACCTCCAACAGGTAACTTAGTACATACTATCAAAGATCCTATATGATACTATTTGGTTCTGCAGAGTTGTACCTTGATTTTGCCCGCACGAGTGGCTTGCCGGAAGAAGAATCTTCTCTAGTACTGGTAGGGTGAGGCTGGTGGGGTGCCTTAAGTAGCTTGTTGATGATCTGGGGACCCGTTCAAAACGCTGCCTTGGCCGATACATTGTCAACTCTTGCCACCCTCCTCTTCCCGTTACACAAAGGCAAATCATGTTAGTGGAATAGGATTAGCCAACAGTCTAGAAGATGAAAGGTGTATGCATGTAATCTGTTCTGCTTCTGAAATTGTACGTCTACCCGTGTACTATATTAGCCCATGGCTAGCTATGCAATACTAAGTGCGTGAGTTTAATCAGCCTTCATGGTATCAGATAGGTCTTGATCTGGACCTGACCAACCCTCCACCTCTTCTCCTTCTCGTGCGGCCATGGCATCTCCCGACGCTGAAGCCGTCGCAGCCGAAGCCGCCGCCAAGGCTGCTCTCTAGGCACTCGCCGTTGCTGTTCCCAGCGCCAAGACAGTGATCCCTGTCACCCTTGACCTGCACACAGGTAGCTACTCGCAGTGGCGTCAATTTGTCGAGAATGCGCTCATCACGTATGCGCTTGAGGACCACATCAACGACGACCCACCGGCGGAACCCACGGCCCAGTGGCTCCGCCTTGACGCCCTGGTCAAGCGATGGTTGTATGGTGCTATCTTCCCCGAGCTCCTGCCCATGGTGCTCGATACCCCCGCCTCTGCTCGTGTCCTTTGGGAAAGCATCGAAGCAATCTACCGCGACAACGCAGATACGCGAGCTATCTACCTCGAGCAAGAATTTTATAGCCTTCGTCAAGGTGCTATGTCCATTGGTGACCACTACCACCGGCAGAAATCACTTGCCGATGAACTCACAGCCATTGTACTGTCATCAGTGACAATGCCTTGGTCCACAACGTCCTGCGTGGTCTCAACGGCCAGTATAAGCACCTCCGTCTGATCTTCCAGATGCAGCGTCTGCTTCCTTCCTGAAGGAAATATGCCCTAGAGGCAATAATAAAGTTATTATTTATTTCCTTATATCATGATAAATGTTTATTATTCATGCTAGAATTGTATTAACCGAAAACATAATACATGTGTGAATACATAGACAAACATAGTGTCACTAGTATGCCTCTACTTGACTAGCTCGTTGATCAAAGATGGTTATGTTTCTTAACCATAGACATGAGTTATTATTTGATTAATGGGATCACATCATTAGGAGAATGATGTGATTGACTTGACCCATTTCGTTAGCTTAGCACTTGATTGTTTAGTTTGTTGCTATTGCTTTCTTCATGACTTATACATGTTCCTATGACTATGAGATTATGCAACTCCCGTTTACCGGAGGAACACTTTGTGTGCAACCAAACGTCACAATGTAACTGGGTGATTATAAAGGTGCTCTACAGGTGTCTCCGAAGGTACTTGTTGGGTTGGCGTATTTCGAGATTAGGATTTGTCAATCCGATTGTCGGAGAGGTATCTCTGGGCCCTCTCGATAATGCACATCACTATAAGCCTTGCAAGCATTGCAACTAATGAGTTAGTTGCGGGATGATGTATTACGGAACGAGTAAAGAGACTTGCCGGTAACGAGATTGAACTAGGTATTGAGATACCAACGATCGAATCTCGGGCAAGTAACATACCGATGACAAAGGGAACAACGTATGTTGTTATGCGGTCTGACCGATAAAGATCTTCGTAGAATATGTGGGAGCCAATATGAGCATCCAGGTTCCGCTATTGGTTATTGACCGGAGACGTGTCTCGGTCATGTCTACATTTTCTCGAACCCGTAGGGTCCGCACGCTTAAGGTTTCGATGACAGTTATATTATGAGTTTATGAGTTTTGATGTACTGAAGGAGTTCGGAGTCCCGGATGAGATCGGGGACATGACGAGGAGTCTCGAAATGGTCGAGACGTAAAGATCGATATATTGGATGACTATATTCGGACATCGGAAAGGTTCCGAGTGATTCGGGTATTTTTCGGAGTACCGGAGAGTTACGGGAATTCGCCGGGGAGTATATGGGCCTTATTGGGCCATACGAGAATAGAGGAGAGAGGCCAAAAGGAAGGAGGCGCGCGCCCCCCCTCTGGTGCGAATTGGATAAGGGGTGCAGCCCACTTTTCCTTGTTCCTCTCTCCCTCTTTCCTTCTCTCCTACTCCAACAAGGGAAGGAGGAGTCCTACTCCCGGTGGGAGTAGGACTCCCCTGATGAAGCTATGTACCTAGCGTAGGGTCATGGACCTGTCCTAACTGCCCTACCCAAGGACATCTCTAAAAGAAATCACCTTTCAATCGACTTGAAGGTGTTCCACTCGACAGACTCGAAGTCACTTGACCAAGAAGCAATCACTCGACCAAGACCCAACCACTCGACGGCCAGGAGACCTAAAGTCACTCTGCACACTAACGGTCGGTCATTAAACAGCTTTTATGGTCATCACAGCACTTTATTACCAGTGTTACCAGTAACGTCCCATCTTAATGTACATTGAACCCTTTGTAACATGGGATGGCCGGGGTCCTGGCGCACTCTATATAAGCCACCCCCTCCTCTGAGACAAGGGTTCACACCTCTGTAGCTCATACTCACATAATCCAGTCGATCGCCTCCGGGCTCCGAGACGTAGGGTTTTTACTTCTTCCGAGAAGGGCCTGAACTCGTAAACCTTGCGTCCTTACAACTTCTCCATAGCTAAGATCTCGCCTCTCCATACTTACCCCCCTACATTACTGTCAGACTTAGAACCACGACAGTTGGCGCCCACCGTGGGCAGGTGTTTTAGCGTTTTGTCGGAGGAGTTGCGGTCTTTTCCGACCCGAATGATCATGGTTTTCGACGGAGTTTTGGTGGAGGGCCGCGAGATCCGTCTCGGCGCGCTCACGTTCATCGCCGACGACTCCGCCTGGCTTCAGGAGGCTCCGCTCGACGTGGATGCGCTCCCTGTCCGCGGGGCAAGGCACTTTAGCGCGTGCGTCCGCGGCGTTCTCCTGCGGCAACCGTCGACCCCCTACCGGTCGGCTCCTGTGTTGTCCTCCGTCCCCGTTTCCCGCCGGCGCAAGCGCTCCGGTCGGTCGAGACTTCAGCGGTGGGTGAGACACGCGGTGGCCCGTCAGTCGGCCACCCCTCAAATCGCGACGATCGAGCCCGACGAATCCCTCTACGGCCTGTTCGACCCGTCGACTGGCTCCGAAGAGACTGCATCCGAGTGCGACAGTAGCGATCCGGCGACAGAGGTTCTGATGGTCGACGGGCCTCCCAGTCCCCCCGGTTTTACCCGCACCGATGGAGGCGCAGAAGGAGGCGACCCGTCGCGTCCCCATAAGGAATATCTTCCCGAGCCTATCACATCGCTGCAGAGAGAAGAACTTCACCGCCGGAATGTGGATGCGCTGCACACTCCTATCGTTGGAGAAACCCCCGAGGCTCGCGCCATGGAGGACGCGCGCCTGGCAAACTTGGCCGAGCGCGCTCAACTGGAGAATCTCCAGCGAGCACTCGACGAGCGTGCGTGACAACGGGTTCCCGAATCCAGTCGACGTCAGCTCTTCCCGCCCCCGCAGGTATATCGGACTCCGATTCAGAATTTAGCAGCTGCGGCCCGTATAGCGGAGTCGATTCAGCCTTCCAAGTCGGAAGCTGGCAGAGGCTTGCTGCAGATCAGAGCGTTACTCCGGGCAGCAGGAGATCAGAATTCCGCTGTTTCTGAGTCGCGAAACAGAATTCACAGCAGGTCCGTTGCCGCGGACACAGTCCAGTCGGCCCACAGCCCGAGATCGCCCCCGAGGCGTGAAGGACGTGGAGACCGGCATGACCAGTATGGGAACCATGAGCAGTATGATCACCGAATCGACCGTGACGATCCACATCGAGTGCCCACGCCTCCCCCGAGGAGCGGGTCGTATGTGCCTCGCCAGCAGGATGATAGGCGCCCTCATAGTGGTGGGCGAAGGATTCCAATCGACCTGAGAGGGCCAGGCTTTGACGCGAGATCCATCCTCGTCCAAGGTTTGGTCGACAGGAACAGGGCTCACCGAGAAGGCCACGACAGAGATGCGCCTGCCAGCAGCAGAGTACATGTTTCGGGGCCAGAGTGCTTTAGTAGAGCCATCAGGGCTGCTGTGATTCCTCCCAATTTCAGGTTGGCGACTGGAGTCAGTAAGTTCACTGGCGAGTCCAAGCCCGATACTTGGCTTGAGGACTACCGAGTGGCCGTCCAGATTGGCGGCGGCAATGATGAAGTGGCCATGAAGCACCTGCCTCTCATGTTCGAGGGCTCGGCCAGAGCGTGGCTAAACCAGTTAGCGCCTAGCAGCATTTACACTTGGGAAGATCTCTCCCGAGTGTTCGTCACCATATTTGAAGGCACATGCAAGCGACCAGCAGGACTGACGGAACTGCGGCCTTGTGTGCAAAAGCCGAATTAAACTTTGAGGGATTACATCCACAGATGGATCACATTACATCACTCGGTGGAGAACGTGCCTGACCACCAAGCAGTTTGTGCCTTCAAGGAAGGCGTCAAGTACAGAGAACTGAATTTGAAATTCGGTCGAACCGGAGATATGTCCCTGAATCGGATGATGGAGATTGCCCCCAAGTACGCTAATGGTGAAGATGAGGATCGACTCAGGAGTGGCAAGCTCAAGTCAGTCGTCCAAGAAATCGGAGGCAATTCCAATCGGAAACAGAAGCGGAAGGCCGAGCCAGCGGCTCCCGGGGAAGCTTTAGCTTTGGCCCAAGGAAAGTCTAAAGGGAAACCTAAAGGGCCTTGGAACCCCCAAAAGGTTAAAGACCAGGAGGGAAATGATGTGTTGGACTTACCATGTCTCGTCCACACAAAGAAAGATGAAGAGGGTAATTTTATTTACCCGAAACATACCACTCGGCAGTGTCGACTCTTGATCCAGCAGTTCCAGGGCAAGCAGCCCAAGGGTAAGGAAAAGGAGTCAGACAAGGTCGAGGATAAAGAGGACAGTGATGACGGATACCCTCAAGTCAATTCCACCCTGATGATTTTTGCTAATGTTGAGAGCAAAAGTCGGCTGAAAGTTATTAACCGAGAGGTGAATATGGTCGCTCCGGCGACACCTAGTTACCTGAAATGGTCTCAGACTGCCATAACATTCGACCAGTCCGACCACCCAACACACATCGCCACCCCTGGGAGGCAAGCTTTGGTGGTCGACCCAGTTGTTGAAGGCACTCGACTAACCAAAGTCCTGATGGATGGTGGCAGTGGTTTGAACATATTATACGCTGAGACGTTGAAAGGGATGGGCATTCCGATGTCAGACTTAGTGCCAACAACATGAGTTTCCATGGAGTCATTCCTGGGAAGAAGGCTGAATCACTCGGCCAGATTGCTCTTGATGTGGTTTTCAGTGATTCCAAGAATTACCGCAAAGAAAAGTTGACATTTGAAGTTGTAGACTTCCAGAGTGCCTATCACGCTATTTTGGGCAGGCCGGCTTATGCACGCCTCATGGCCCGACCATGTTACGCATATCTCAAATTGAAGATGCCTGGCCCCAAAGGTGTGATCACCATTACGGGCAATCGGAAGAAAGCGGAAGAATGTTTTCAGAAAGGTTCGAAGATCGCCGACGCGCAGATGACAGTGGTGGAGTTGCAGGAATACCAGAAGACTGCAGACCCGAGTGATATGTTGCGAGCCAAGAAGCCCGCTACAGAGTCAGCTTTCCAGTCGACTGGCGATACGAAGACAGCTCACATCCACCCGACCGACCCTAGCACCGTTCCGACTCATATCTCGACAACACTCGACTCCAAATAGGAAGAAGCGCTCATCCAGTTCCTCCGTGAGAACTGGGACATTTTCGCATGGAAGCCTTCTAACATGCCAGGTGTTCCCAGGGAGCTGGCTGAGCATCGCCTGAGAGTCGACTCAAAAGTAAAACCTATCAAGGAACATCTCCGACGGTCCGCCGTCCAAAAGAGAAAGGCTATTGGCGAGGAGGTGGCTCGGCTCTTAGCAGCGGAGTTCATCCGAGAAATCTACCACTACGAGTGGCTCGCCAACGTTGTCATGGTCCCCAAGAAGGACAAGTCACTTCACATGTGCATTGATTTTAAACATATCAATCGGGCCTGCCCGAAAGATCATTTTCCTCTCCCCCGCATCGACCAGATAGTCGACTCGACCGCGGGATGCGAGCGACTGTCTTTCTTGGACGCCTATTCCGGGTACCATCAGATCCGTCTGTATGGACCTGACGAGATCAAGACAGCTTTCATCACTCCATTCGGGTGCTTCTGTTATGTTACCATGCCGTTCGGCCTCAAGAATGCCGGAGCTACATTCATGAGGATGATTCAGAAGTGTTTACTCACTCAAATCAGCCGAAATGTAGAAGCATACATGGATGATATCGTGGTCAAGTCACGGAAGGGTTCTGACCTGCTGACTGACCTTGCTGAAACCTTTGCCAACCTCAGGAGGTATGATATCAAGTTTAACCCATCAAAGTGCACATTCGGGGTCCCTGGCGGAAAGTTACTCGGTTTTCTCGTTTCCGAACGGGGAATCGACGCCAATCTAGAAAAAGTTGGCACTATACTTTGAATGAAAAGCCCTGTGCGAGTGCACGACGTCCAGAAGCTTACTGGTTGCTTGGCCGCCCTAAGTCGATTCATATCTCGTCTCGGTGAAAAGGCATTGCCTCTTTACCGATTGATGAAGAAGTCCGACAAGTTCGAGTGGACTCCTGAAGCTGATGTAGCATTTGCAGAGCTCAAAGCTCTGCTCTCCACCCAGCCGGTGCTTGCTGCCCCAATCAGCAAGGAGCCTTTGCTGCATTACATTGCAGCCACAGGACAAGTCGTCAGTATGGTACTTACGGTCGAGCGGGAAGAGGAAGGGAAAACCTTCAAAGTTTAGTGCCCAGTATATTATATTTCTGAAGTCTTGACCCCATCAAAGCAAAGATATCCTCACTATCAGAAGCTTGTATATGGGATTTATATGACCACCAAGAAAGTTGCTCACTACTTCTCTGATCATTCCATTACAGTCGTCAGCGACGCTCCATTGTCAGAGATCCTGCATAACAGGGATGCAACCGATCGAGTGGCAAAATGGGCGATTGAACTCCTTCCCCTAGATATCAAGTTTGAGGCAAAGAAAGCAATCAAGTCCCAGGCAATCGCAGATTTCGTCACCGAGTGGATTGAACAGCAGCTGCCGACTCAGAATCACTCGGAGCATTGGACTATGTTCTTCGACGGCTCCAAGATGCTGAGTGGTTCCGGTGCCGGAGTGGTGTTGGTCTCCCCCAGAGGAGATAAACTCAGATATGTTCTTCAAATCCACTTCAATTCCTCCAATAACGAGGCAGAATACGAAGCACTTTTATATGGGTTACGCATGGCCATCTCACTCGGCGTCCGTCGCCTCATGGTCTATGACGACTCAGATTTGGTGGTTAATCAGGTGATGAAGGAATGGGATGTCAGAAGTCCAGCCATGACTGGCTATTGCAATGCAGTGAGAAAGCTGGAGAAGAAATTCGAGGGGTTAGAGCTTCACCACATACCCCGACTAAAAAATCAAGCAGCTGATGATTTGGCAAAAATAGGTTCCAAAAGAGAAGCCATTCCCAGCAATGTGTTTTTGGAACACATCCACACACCTTCAGTCCAGGAGGATCCCTTCACTGAAGAGGCCCCGCAGCCAAAAAGCGCCACGGATCTGACCGAAGTTGAAGTTCCAGCTGTGGTCGATCTGATCATGGAAGTGTTGGTTATCACTCCCATCTGGACAGAACCATACATCGCGTACATCCTAAGGAAAGAACTCCCAGAAGACGAAGAAGAGGCTCGACAGATCGTCCGTCGATCCAAGGCCTTCATAGTCATAAAGGGACAGTTATATAGAGAAAGCGTGACTGGGGTCGGCCAGAAGTGTATTACACCAGAAGAAGGTCAGATGATCCTTAACGATATCCACTCGGGGACCTGTGGTCATCATGCGTCCTCTCGGACCATTGTGGCCAAAGCATACCGAGCGGGGTTCTACTGGCCAAGGGCCAATGAGATGGCAAAAGAGATAGTCGACAAATGTGAAGGATCTCAGTATTACTCCAATATGCCGCACAAGCCCGCGTCAGCCCTGAAAACCATTCCACTCGTCTGGCCCTTCGCCGTTTGGGGGCTGGACATGGTTGGACCACTGAGAACAGGCAGGAGCGGCTTCACTCATGTGCTGGTAGCAGTCGACAGTTCACCAAATGGATTGAAGCCAAGCTTATCAAGAATCTCGATGCTTGCACCGCTATCAGTTTCATCAGAGAGTTGATATTCAGATATGGAGTTCCGCATAGTATCATCACGGACAATGGGTCAAACTTCAATTCCGACAAGTTCAGGGCCTTTTGCGCCTCTCAGGGCACTCGGGTCGACTATGCTTCGGTCGCTCACCCCCAGTCGAATGGGCAAGCAGAAAGGGCAAATGGCCTAATTCTCAAAGGACTGAAACCCCGATTGATGCGCGATCTCAAGCACACAGCAGGTGCATGGGTCGACGAGCTCCCATCAGTCCTTTGGGGATTGAGGACAACCCCAAATCGATCAACCGGAAGGACCCCATTCTTTCTGGTCTACGAAGCCGAGGCAGTCTTACCGAGCGACCTGCTTCACAACGCTCCCAGAGTCGAGCTCTACTCAAAAGAGGAAGCAGAACAAGCCCGGCAGGACGCAGTCGACCTCCTAGAAGAAGAAAGAGAAATGGCCTTAATTTGATCGACCATCTATCAGCAAGACTTGCGTCGATTCCATGCCAGAAACGTGAAGAGCCGAGCCTTCCAAGAAGGAGACTTAGTCCTTCGAGTGGATCAGCAGAAACCGCACAAGCTCGCTCCTACTTGGGAAGGCCCCTTCATAGTCACCAGAGTCCTCCACAATGGAGCATACCACCTCTACAATGTCGATTGCCGGATTGATGAGCCACGAGCCTGGAATGCGGAGCTACTCTGCCCCTTTTATACGTGAATTCTCACTCGGATGAGATGTAATAAGAAAAACTCGTGTAGTTTATTTATCAAAATACAAGAGCGTTATAATTTTCCTAGTGATTATTATTGTTTTTGTTTGCGTAAGAAATCCCCCAGTGGGTGGCTTAGCCGCGAATACGCTTCGCCTAAGTTTGAAAAAATCCTACCGAGTGGAGAGCAATCCTCCCACTCGGGGGCTTAGCTGCAGTCCAGTACTCGCCTAAGTTCTCTCACTGAAGACTTAGCTGCAGTCCGGCACTCGCCCAAGTTTGAAAAATCCTACCGAGTGGAGAGCAATCCTCCCACTCGGGGGCTTAGCTGCAGTCCAGTACTCGCCTAAGTTCTCCCACTTAGAGACTTAGCTGCAGTCAGGCACTCGCCTAAGTTTGGAAAAATCCTACCGAGTGGAGAGCAATCCTCCCACTCGGGGGCTTAGCTGCAGTCCAGTACTCGCCTAAGTTCTCCCACTTAGAGACTTAGCTGCAGTCAGGCACTCGCCTAAGTTTGAAAAAATCCTACCGAGAGGAGAGCAATCCTCCCACTCGGGGGCTTAGCTGTAGTCCAGTACGCCTAAGTTCTCTCACTGAAGACTTAGCTGCAGTCCGGCACTCGCCTAAGTTTGAAAAATCCTACCGAGTGGAGAGCAATCCTCCCACTCGGGGGCTTAGCTGCAGTCCAGTACTCGCCTAAGTTCTCTCACTGAAGACTTAGCTGCAGTTCGGCACTCACCTAAGTTTGAAAAATCCTACCGAGTGGAGAGCAATCCTCCCACTCGGGGGCTTAGCTACAGTCCAGTACTCGCCTAAGTTCCCCCAATTAGAGACTTAGCTGCAGTCAGGCACTCGCCTAAGTTTGGAAAAATCCTACCGAGAGGAGAGCAATCCTCCCACTCGGGGGCTTAGCTGCAGTCCAGTACTCGCCTAAGTTCTCCCACTTAGAGACTTAGTTGCAGTCAGGCACTCGCTTAAGTTTGGAAAAATCCTACCGAGTGGAGAGCAATCCTCCCACTCGGGGGCTTAGCTGCAGTCCAGTACTCGCCTAAGTTCTCCCACTTAGAGACTTAGCTGCAGTCAGGCACTCGCCTAAGTTTGAAAAAATCCTACCGAGAGGAGAGCAATCCTCCCACTCGGGGGCTTAGCTGCAGTCCAGTACTCGCCTAAGTTCTCTCACTGAAGACTTAGCTGCAGTCCGGCACTCGCCTAAGTTTGAAAAATCCTACCGAGTGGAGAGCAATCCTCCCACTCGGAGGCTTAGCTGCAGTCTGGTACTCGCGTAGGTTCTCTCACTAGGAGACTTAGCTGCAGTCCGGCACTCGCCTAAGTTTGAAAAAATCCCACCGAATGGAAAGCGATCCTCTCACTCGGGGGCTTAGCTGCAGTCCAGTACTCGCCTAAATTCTCCCAAACACATCTCAATCCTCAAGGACGACGAGGGGCAGGTCGACTGCCACCTTCTCCTGGAGAGCTTCGCCACAAATACAATGCGCGCTCCGTCCCACTCTGCAGTAACAGAGTGTGGGTCGACCGCCGCCCGCCCCTGGGGAGCTTCGCCACAAATACAAGACATGGGTCGACTGCTTCCCCCTCCTTCGGAGCTGCGCTGCGAATACAGAAAGTTGTCTCGAATAAAGATTGGGTTCGCTCAGCAGGAGATTCATAAAGATATTCAACGGTAAACCAAGTTCAGATAAATTCTAAAGGTTTCAGATCACAGATCGAAGTACTCAGGCACACAGCCCGAAAAAGTTTAATGGTTACAAAAACCACTCGGCATTCCGAGGCAAATTTAAGGTAGGACATAAGAGTTTGTTCACTCCGCGGGAGGAGGGCTGGCAGGCTCGACGAACTCATCCAGGTCGACGCCATCGACAATCCGAGTGGCGGCAGCTATGAAGGTCTCCATAAAAGTTCGGAAGTCGTGCTTCTGGGTGTTTGTGACCTTGATTGCGGCTAGCTTGTCTTGTCGCACCTCCTTGCAGTGGACACGAACCAAGGACAGAGCCACGTCAGCGCCACAACGAGCAGAAGACTTCTTCCACTCCTGCACTCGGTCCGGGATTCCGTTAAGTCGAGTCATCAGAGAGTCAAGATCGTTTTGGAGCGTAGCCTCTGGCCAAAGTGATGGGTCGATCCGTGACATGGCGACCTTCAGTCGCGCCAAGTAGTCCACGACACCGTCGATGCGAGATTCCAGTCGGAGCAGATTCATGGCAGTTTCATCTTTCACGGGAGAGTTGATTGGATCCAGACCTGGTTCGATCGGCCCAGTCTCCTCTTCAAAGTTCTGGCAAAACTCTGCATTCACGATCCAAGGATAAGTCAATTTTCATACACTGAGTCGACACAAAAAAATCATTCGGAACTAAATGTGCACCTTCAAGCTTGATATACAACTTCTTGGCAAGGCTCCTCAGGTAGCTCTCCAGATCGTCCCTCCTGCGAGCGACGCCTTCCATCTTCTCGTTCAGGTTGAGGTTCTCCTTCTTCCAATGTGTGCACTCCCTGTTGGCTTCATTCAGAGCAGTCTTCAGCCTGGTATTCTCTTCTTCCAACTAGCCGACTGAAGCCAGCTTCTGTTCGGCCAGAGCGGTCCTGTCGTCAGCCTCCTTCTGGGCAGCAGACAAATCCTGATCCTTTTTCGCCAAAGCTTCTCTCAGTTTTTCTGCAAAGAAATGATGATTGATTCAGAAATAGCAGAAGGGTGCTCGAGCCTAAAACTGACCAGTCGACAGACTTGTCTTACCAGCGGCCCCGTCTCTGACCGTCTACAGTTCTGTCCTGGCCAGCTCCAAGTCAAGTTTCAGTTGAATCTGCTGGCTTTCGAAATCAGCGAAGCGAGCTCCAAGATCACAAGATTTCTGAAATCAAAGGGGAGAAATTATTCCACAGCAAAAAACGACAAAGACATTAAGTACTAAGATTACGGTCGACTATCCGCAGTCCACCATAGTCTCGGGGACTACACCCAGTGGGTGCACTTTGCATGCCCCCACTGGTTCTGATCCCACTCGACCGGCCTGCCGGAGTCGAGCGGAAGAAACAAACTACCAGTTCAGTTTTACTCGACAAAATACAAAGACTACAGTCGACTGCCAGCAGTCCACCGTAGTCTCGGGGACTACACCCAGTGGGTGCACTCAGCGTGCCCCCACTAGTCCAAAAAATTCAATCGACACACCCAGTGGGTGTACAGATGAAAAGATTTTCGGAAAGAATCTTCAGATAGCATATCCTAACAGAACAAGCGGCGACCAACTAACCTGAACATTGCTCTGGAGAGCCGAGCTGGCATCATAGGCGGCTTGGCTGGCGTCCCGCACCATCTTCATCTTCTCCATCATAATGCCCACCTGGCGTATGGCTTCCCTAGTGGCATTCACCTCGTCCTCCGGGACATGATGGGTTGCAAAAAGTGAAGGCGGGTCGACAGGGGCTCGAGCAGTCAACGAAGAAGGCAATGCACTCGATAGTGGCTCGGCGAAGGTAACAGAACCCCGATTGACGTCGCCAGTGTCCTGAACGACTGGCTCCGCCCTCGGCGTTGACTCACTTATAGGAGCTCGCCTATTCTTCCTCGTCAAAGGCCTCTCGGACTCTTCATCATCATCAGGGAGGCCGATAATGTTGGGAGCTGTGCAAAGCTCAATTGCCAAAATCACGTCACCCAATGAGGCACATTGCAGTTGAATCGACTGAATAAAGATAGTATGACAGAAATCATACCCGGATTAGAAGTGACCGCATCCTCCATCACCTCATGATCATCCCTATAAGCTGAGGTCCCGGAAGTGGCAGCGCTGACAATTCCAAAGTTCGTCCAGTTAAAACAAGAACAACAAACAACACGGAGCGTCGAGTGAATACAAAGAGAAACACTCACGCGGAGGCAACGGGGATATCAATCTTGATCTTCGGCAACGCCTTCCGAGCCCTCGGCTCTGCAACTTTGGGGTGCTTTGGCGCCTTCTCAGTCGGGGTTGGTGAAGAGATCCGATGACGCTTCGAAGACTGACTAGCCTGAGTAGTTGCC
Source organism: Triticum urartu (assembly GCF_003073215.2). Classification (NCBI taxonomy): domain Eukaryota; kingdom Viridiplantae; phylum Streptophyta; class Magnoliopsida; order Poales; family Poaceae; genus Triticum; species Triticum urartu. The sequence goes on from NC_053028.1 coordinate 703,706,471, forward strand.
TTGTCGCGGGCACTCGGCCGTTCTTGGTCGAGCTTGGATCGCCTCTCCCTGCAAGGGGGCGACTCGACTTCTTCTCCATCACTTGAGTTCTCGCTTCCTCCATCCCCTTCACCATCGGAAGTCCACTCGCCACTGTCGCCGCCACTCGCCTCGCCTTCCAGTACTTGCTCTTGCTCCCCGTTGGGCATCGAATACATTTCAATAATGGCCCGAAAGGAAGCAGGGAGAGCAAAGTCAGTCGACACAATATGGGCAGCTACGCGAGTGAATTCAGATTACAAGCAAAAACTCAGAATCAGACCTGCTCTGGTGCGTGGGACTGGTCGAATGGAGGGACTCTCCTGGCTCCCCTGGGATTGTCCTTATTCCCGGTAATGCCAGACAACCACTTCTCCAAAGTGTCGTCGTCGACCTCCTCCGGGTGGATCCGAGTGGAGTCTTCAAGACCCGAATACATCCACATCGGATGGTCTCGGGCTTGGAGAGGCTGGATGCACCGCTGAAGGAAGACCTCCAAGAGATCCATACCAGTGACCCCATCACGAATAAGCTGGACCACTCGGTCGACCAACACCTTCACGTGCGCCTTCTCCTCCGGGAGCACCTTCAAAGGGGAGGGTTTTTCCACTCGGTCCATGGTAAAGGGAGGGAGGCCAGTCGATTGCCCTGGCGTCGACTGGTCTTTACAGTAAAACTAGGTCGACTGCCATCCGCGAACTGAGACGGGAAGAATCATGGCCGGGAAGGAGCTTGTCCCTCTCGTCTGGATGCCAAGACCCCCACACATCTAGATCACTTGGGTCCTCTCGTCACTCGGATTAGCCTTTTTCACTGTCTGGGAGCGACAAGTGAACATATGCTTGAAGAGACCCCAGTGAGGCCGACAACCCAGGAAGTTCTCACACAAAGAAATGAAAGCGGCAAGATAAACGGTTGAGTTGGGGGTAAAATGGAGTTGTGCCCCAAAGAAGTTCAAAAACCCTCGGAAGAAGGGGTGAGGGGGCAAGGAAAATCCACGGTCGACGTGGGTGGCAAGAAGGACACGCTCACCCTCCCGAGGCTGCGGCTCAGATTCCTTCCCCAGAAGCCGCGCCAAGTTGTAGGGGATCAGCCGCCCTTCGGCCAAGTCGTCGAGGTCTTCTTGGGAGATCCTCGAGTGGATCCAGTCGCCCTGGATCCAGCCCCTCGGCAGGCCGGACCGCGAGGAAGATCCGCCCCGGCTGGTCGCCTTCTCCTTCGACCTCGCTGTCGCCTTCTTTGCCCGCTCCAGAGCCGCTGTCTTCTCCTTCCCCATTGTCACCGGCGAGACGCGTACGGTGCGGTGGCGCTGGGGCGAGAGCAAGCGCAGTGGAGGGGCGTGAGGAAGAGGAGGGGAAGCGAGATACACTGTTCGGGAGACTCCGGTCAACGCCTTATATGAGGCCGCTTCCGAGTGGCTGACGGGTAGGCCCAGGTGTCTCTGTCAAATCCCGCAACGATCGCGCGCGCGGTACGTGGCAAAAAAGACGGCACGGGGATCGAGGTGTCTCCGCTCTATCCCATCCGATTACTGCGGCCTCCCCCGTCCCGCGCGCTTCCCAAAATTCGGATCCCACGAAATCCGCGGGCAGCAAACAAACTTGTCAGACTAAAAGATCTCCTCCGCACCGTCACTCGGAGCCTTACAAGTAAAGAAACTCACTCGACGAAGAATTAAGAATGCATCAAGGCGACTGAAAAGGAAGTTGCTGTCATCACTCGGGTCCATTGATCCGGAGCAAGATATGCTCACGGCATGAAAAACGAGTCGGAGAGGTCCTCAACTCCTTCCCCACTCAAACCTCGATCCATTCGGGGGCTAATGATGAAGCTATGTACCTAGGGTAGGGTCATGGACCTGTCCTAACTGCCCTACCCAAGGACATCTCTAGAAGAAATCACCTTTCAATTGACTTGAAGGTGTTCCACTCGACAGACTCGAAGCCACTCGACCAAGAAGCAATCACTCGACCAAGACCCAACCACTTGACGGCCAGGAGACCTAAAGTCACTCCACACGCTAACGGTCGGTCATTAAATAGCTTTTATGGTCATCATAGCACTTTATTACCAGCATTAACAGTAACGCCCCGTCTTAATGTACATTGAACCCTTTGTAACGTGGGCTGGCCGGGGTCCTGGCGCACTCTATATAAGCCACCCCCTCCTCTGAGACAAGGGTTCGCACCTCTGTAGCTCATACTCACATAATCCAGTCGACCGCCTCCGGGCTCCGAGACATAGGGTTTTTACTTCTTCCGAGAAGGGCCTGAACTCGTAAACCTTGCGTCCTTACAACTTCTCCATAGCTAAGATCTGGCCTCTCCATACTTACCCCCCTACATTACTATCGGACTTAGAACCACGACATCCCCCCTTGGCGCGCCCTCCTCCTAGGCCGGCCGCCTCCCTCCCTTGCTCCTTTATATACGGGGGCAGGGGGCACCCCATAGACACAACAATTGATCATTGATCTCTTAGCCGTGTGCGGTGCCCCCCTCCACCATAATCCTCAATAATATTGTAGCGGTGCTTAGGCGAAGCCCTGCGACGGTAGAACATCAAGATCGTTACCGTGCCGTCATGCTGACGGAACTCTTCCCCGACATTCTGCTGGATCGGAGTCTGGGGATCGTCATCGAGCTGAACGTGTGCTAGAACTCGGAGGTGCTGTAGTTTCGGTGCTTGATCGGTCGGGCCGTGAAGACGTATGACTACATCAACCGCGTTGTGCTAACGCTTCCGCTTTTTGTCTATGAGGGTACGTAGACAACACTCTCCTCTCTCGTTGCTATGCATCACCATGATCTTGCGTGTGCGTAGGAATTTTTTTGAAATTACTACGTTCCCCAACAGTGGTATCAGAGCCAGGTTTTATGCGTTGATGTAATATTGTAGGATCGAAAGTATGTCTAGAGGGGGGGTGATTAGACTACTTGACCAAATAAAAACTTAACCTTTTCCCAATTTTAGTTCTCGGCAGATTTTAGCTATTTTAGGACAAGTCAAGCAATCATCACACAATTCAAGCAAGCATGCAAATAGTATATTGGCAGCGGAAAGTAAATCATGCAACTTGCAAGAATGTAAAGGGAAGGGTTTGGAGAATTCAAACGCAATTGGAGACACGGATGTTTTTCCCGTGGTTCGGATAGGTGGTGCTATCCTACATCCATGTTGATGGAGACTTCAACCCATGAAGGGTAACGGTTGCGCGAGTCCACACAGGGCTCCACCCAAGGGTAATGGTTGCGCGAGTCCACACAGGGCTCCACCCACGAAGGGTCCACGAAGAAGCAACCACCCACAAAGGGTCCACGAAGAAGCAACCTTGTCTATCCCACCATGGCCATCGCCCACACAGGACTTGCCTCACTAGCGGTAGATCTTCACGAAGTAGGCAATCTCCTTGCCCTTACAAACTCCTTGGTTCAACTCCACAATCTTGTCAGAGGCTCCCAAGTGACACCTAGCCAATCTAGGAGACACCACTCTCCAAGAAGTAAAAAATGGTGTGTAGGTAATGAACTCCTTGCTCTTGTGCTTCAAATGATAGTCTCCCCAACACTCAACTCTCTCTCATAGGATTTGGATTTAGTGGAAAGAAGATTTGAGTGGAAAGCAACTTGGGAAGGCTAGAGATCAAGATTCATATGGTAGGAATGGAATATCTTGGTCTCAACACATGAGTAGGTGGTTCTCTCTCAGAACATATGAGTTGGAATGGTGTGTGTGTTCTGATGGCTCTCTCCTCGAATGAAGAAGGAGGTGGAGGGGTATATATAGCCTCCACACAAAATCCAACCGTTACACAGTTTTCCAATCTCGGTGGGACCGAATCAATAAGCTCGGTCGGACCGAAAATGTAAACCTAGTGACCGTTAGTGATTTTCGGTGGGACTGACATGCAACTCGGTAGGACCGATATGGTTAGGGTTTGGGCATAACGTAATCTCGGTGAGACCGATTACACAAACTCGATGAGACCGAATTTGGTAATTAGCTAACCAGAGAGTTGGTCAGGCAAACTCGGTGGGACCGATTTGCTCTTTCGGTGAGACCGAGTGGAACTCGGTGAGACCGAAAAGTTACAAAGGGGAAACACTGAGTTTACATTGCAATCTCGGTGGGACCGATTCGCTCTTTCGGTGAGACCGAAAAGTTACGAAAGGGAAACAGAGAGTTTGCAATCCCATCTCGGTGAGACCGAGATCCCTATCGGTAGGACCGAATTGCTAGGGTTTGGCAGTGGCTAATGACAAGTGAAAACTCGATGGCGCCGGATAGGAAGAATCGGTAGGACCGAGTTTGGCTTAGGGTTTAGGTCATATGTGGATATGGGAAAGTAGTTGAGAGTTTTGGAGCATATCACTAAGCACATGAAGCAAGAGGCTCATTAAGCAACACCTCATCCCTCCTTGATAGTATTGGCTTTTCCTAAAGACTCAATGTGATCTTGGATCACTAAAATATAAAATGAAGAGTCTTGAGCTTTTGAGCTTGAGCCAATCCTTTTTCCTTAGCATTTTGAGGGTTCCACTTTCACATCCATGCCATGCCAATCATTGAGCTTTCCTGAAATAATCATCTTGAAATAGCATTAGCTCAATGAGCTATATGTTGTTATGAATTACCAAAACCACCTAGGGATAGTTGCACTTTCAATCTCCCCCTTTTTGGTAACTGATGACAACATATAGATCAAAGCTTCGACAAATGATAATAAGCATGAAATATATCGTCGCTTTGAGAAGTATGTGATAAGTAAGAGCTCCCCCTAAAGTTGTGCATATTTAAAATTTGCTTTGGACTGCAAATGCACAAGGAGTTAGAGTCATGGGTTACTCTTCCATGTCACATACATCTTGGTGGAGCGCTTAAAATGATAAGAATGAAATACATGCACTCATCACCAAGAATAGTGAAAGATCACATAAGATAGATAAGATAATAGCATTAAGAAAACATTAAGTGTAGCTTATGATCAAACACATGATCATCAATGTCTCACAAGCATAGTATCTCAAGCACTCAAAAGCAAACAAGTTCGAAAAACCACCAAATAAAGCAAGAGAGAAAAGCAACACTCTCTCTCTCGAAGCCTATGATCTATACATCTTCTCCCCCTTTGGAAACAAGTTACCAAAAAGTTCCTAGAAAATGCATAGCACTAGATCGACGCTCAGGCTTGATCTTCTGGTGGTGGTGGAGTCCGGATCACTCCAAGGACGAAGGCTTCGGTAGACGCTGAAGTAGACGCTGGAGTTGGAGCTGAAGTAGATGCTGGAGCTGGTGGAACTGAGGCTGTAGCTGGTGCTGAAGTGGTGGCTCTGGTGTCAGCAACTGGCACGGCAGATGACCTCGGACCTCTTGGCACTCTGGCAAAGGCATGAATGGTAGTCCTGCCTCTCCTCTCCTGCATGTCCTCCTGGAGCTGCTCCACTGCAGACTGAACTTCCGTTACTTTGACATCCAAGTCATAGAACTTCTGTTCCATGGTTCTCTCTAGGCTCTGCTGATTTTGAGTGAGGGTGGCCAGACTTTGCTCAATCCTCAGCGTGGATGCAATCAAGTAACCAAGCTGCTCTTGTTTGGTCTTCAAGAAGTATTCAGATGCCTCCTCTTGAGTTGGCATCTTGGCAGCTTTCTCCTTTCTTGCCTTCTCCTTCTTTGCGTATGCTTGGGCAGATGATGGCTCCTTCTCAGTCATGACAACTTGATTGTCCTCAAAATCTGGACGGATGGGCAAATGTTCCTTGTCCAATAAATATATGCCCGTGCCCATCTTGGAGTTGATGAGCTCCTGAATTTGAGGGGCATATCCGCAACTCCTCTTCTGATCTGCTGCAGTCCTCTTGATTGTTTCCACTATGAGGCTCATCACCTTGAACTTCTGAGGCACATCAAACACATGTAGCAAGTTGATAGCATGGCCTCTGATCATCTTGTGATCACCTGACTTGGGCAATAAGGTGTGCCTCAAGATCCAATTGATAGTCGGGAGCCCTGACAGAAGGTAATGTACTGAGCCAAACTTGAAGGTATCAAGTGCTTCATTTGGGATTTCCTTGTACATATTTGACATTGAGTTGTGGTCCATCTTCTTCTTGGCATAGATATCCAAGTCATCATCTTGCTCCTCTAGGGCATTAATGATCTGTGCCCACTCAGCAACTGTGGATTGGTACCTTGTACCCTCAGACATCCATGTGATCCTCCCATCTGGGTAGAAGTGTGCCGTGGAGTAGAACTGCATGATAAGCTCCTCGTTCCACTTTGTGAGCTTCTGCCCAACAAAGTCAGCTACTCCACAAGCTATGAAGCTGTCTTGCACTCCAGGATAGTGCTCTTCGTTTTCCTTGATATATTCCCAGTCGACCCATCTCATATCACAGACTATTGGCTTCTTATCTAGCAGAACAGTCTCATAGAAATCCTGCTGCTCCTTGGTGTGAAACCTGTAGTCAACTGCTGTCCTTCTCCTTGAAGCATATGGGTCTGCTTCTCTCCACTTCCTCAGCCCTGAATCTCTCCTGAGCTTCATGTCCTCAGCCACAGGATGAGCATCATTGTGGTCTGGGATCTTGGGCTTTAGCTTTCTCAGAATTTGCTCTTCATCCTCTTCTTCAGCAACAGTCTCAGGCACCGGGGCCTTGTTCTTCTCAGCTGCAGGAATGCTTCTTGTGTTCCTCTTTGGCTTTGGATTTTGAGCTGGCTTGGCCTTGGATGCAGCCCCCCCTGATTTTATGGCATCTCCCATTAGCTTGGGTGCCTTGGGCGCTGGTGCAGCTACCTCTTCTTCTTCTTCCTCTTCCATGATGGAAGCTTTGCCAAGCACTCTAGCCACAGTCTTCTTCACCCTTTCCTTTCTTCTCTTGCCCTCAGCTGCAACTGGCTCTATGGGCTTCTCAGTTGACATTCTGGCCTTTGACATTGGCTGCCTGCCTGCTGGCCTTTTGATTTTCAGCCCTGGCTTTGTGCCTTGTGCTAGCTCAATTCTCTTGGAAGTGGCCTCTTCCTCTGCCACATAGTCCTCATCTTCGGAATCTGAAGTCCTCTTCTTTCTCTGTCTCGTGGCAGCTTTTGGCAAGTTGCTAGGAGTGCTCCTGCTGCCTTCATCAGAAGAGCTGGAGGGACTAGTGCCCTCACTCATCACCACTTGCTGTTCTGACAGATTCTGGCTATCACTCTGGTCCGACATGCTGCAAACTCTGACTGCTGACCCTGTGAACAGATTATAGATGAGGTAGAAAGGATGAGCATCACAAAATGCAGAGATTTTTGCAAAAAGAATGATCCAAAAACTTAGTTTTAGTTTCCCACTGAAATCATCTCGGATCTACCGATTTTCAAACTCGGTGATACCGAAGCAGTTTCGGAACCTAAACTAGTGAACTCGGTAGGACCGAGTCACAGTTCGGTGGCACCGAGACTGCTAGGGTTTCACAGAGTTCCAAAATCGGTCACACCGATAAGAAATTCTCGGTCAGACCGAGTCTCACTTGTGCAATGGCATAAGCCAAATCGGTGGGACCGAGTTTTTCAACTCGGTGGGTCCGAGATGGTTTCGGCGGAAACCTAACCCTAAAATTTTCGAATCAAAGCTAATCTACGGGCGCATTGACTGGATAGGAGTGTTTCAATCGTGGCAAGAATTATGAAGAACACAATGTGCTAGGAATTGGACGGGGAATAGCATTGTGATCAAGTCCATACCCTAGTTCGGCGGAGACTTGCTACGGTGGCAACGACGGGGCATAATTCCCGTTGACGGCGACGGAGACCAGCGACTGGAGGCGGCTGGCGGCGAGGAGACGATCCGGAGACCACCAGGGCAGAGCAGGCTATCGCGCGGGTGAAGGGGTTCGGAGAAATTTCCAAAATTTTGCCCGTGACTATATATAGCCCGACCCTGTCGGTGTGACCGAGTGGAACAACTCGGTGGCACCGAGATTCATAACTGCAAGCAGTTACTGAAAATCGGTGTGACCGAAAGGTTCAAATCGGTTGCACCGAGATCAAAAACCTAGATCAACTTAATGATCTCGGTAGGACCGAAAGTGGGGTATCGGTCAGACCGAGAATCATAAAGAGGTTTTGGAAGTTTAAGTCTGTGACGAATCGGGGACTCCGAGCACTCCTCACACAGAGTGGTTCGAATCTGACTTGATCAAATTTTGTGATGCAGCATGAATAGAGTTTGAGACGAGAAAAGCATAGATAGCTAGAGGAGGTTCTTAGGCATTCTTGTCCATCCACTTGGCAGAAGAAGATAAAACCAAACAATCAAAACAACAAGTGGATGTCCTCGAATGAGTAAAAGATGCAACCAGCATGCTCACACAATAAGATGGCAAATGAAATATGTGGCAAGGCATGCACAACCAATTCTAGCATCTATCAAGCAATTTGCGATGACTAGGTCATCTATATATGAGTATATTGACTTAGGAGTCAAGTGAGAACACTTATCATAGGTCATACTCATCGTTTAAGCTCAAGTGGGGTTACCACTTTTACATAAAGCATTGTTGTGTTCACATCTTTAGAGTTGCTTTAGCTCAAGTCTTAGAGTAAAGCTCCCCCTAGATGTGATATCCCCCCTAAGAGGGATGAACTAACCTTGGGTTTTGTCGATGATGACTTCATGTAGATATTGAAGATGTGGATGCTCAATGTTGATGTAGATCTCTTGGAGCTATCCATTTGAGTGAACTGCACTTTCAATACCTACATGGGTTAGTCCCACAAGGAACAAACAAGGATATCCATAGACATAGAGTGATGCACACAAAAGATGATGTCCATGAAAACTTTTAGGTTACCTTGTCCCTTGTCTTACCAACAAGAGGGTTTGTGACTCCTTGAACTAGTGCAAGATGTGGAAGTTGATTGCACTTGTTCTTGCCAAAATGATAAGAGTGAAGTATGTTGGCGGAGTCACCCTCAAGAACTCTCTAGTTCTTCTTATTTTGGATCCACATCATCTTGATGGGAATCCTTGGAGTTGTAGTCGTACTTGATGAAGTGTAACTTGAAGTAGTCTTGGGAATCCACTTGACTAAGGTCTTAGGAGCTTCTTCAAATGCATCAATTTCCTCTTGAAGCTTGTCCTTGCCTTTTTGCTTGTAGTCTTGTGGTGGAAGATCATCTTGAGCTTGTGTCCCCTTGAAAGAAGTATCATACTTCTCTTGTTGAGGAACAAACTTTGTCTTGGGGTATTGATCTTCTTCCCACTCAACTCCATTGGCATTGAACTTCCGTTCAAAACCAACACCTTGATTCTTCCGGTGCATTCCTTGCTTGCGCACAATTTCCTCGAATTGCTTACTCCCGGCAAGGCTTTTGTACACTCCTTTCTCTATAATTCCCTTCAATAAACTATTTTCTTGCTCAAGTGTAACTTGGCTAAGAGAATCATTAGTGGAATCAAGAGAACTACTAGAAGCAACAATATTGGATTTAGCATGATCATTGTTACTGCTAGAGGAAGAATCTTTCTTGTTCTTGTTACTAGACTTGACTTGGGGCATGTAAGTGGATAAGAGTAAACGCTTGGCAATGTAAGAAGAACTTTTCTTGCGGAGATCATCATTGATTGCTTTTAAGAACTCATGCTCTTGCTCAAGATTGAGCTTTTCAAAGCGTAATTTCTCATGAGCTCTTAAAAGTTCTCGATGATCTTCGAAGATAGTTTCATGAGCTAACTTAAGAGTGTTTAGTTCTTTAGTTAGAGCCTCAATCTTCTCCTTATCATTGTCATTCGTTTTATCTTGATTAGCATGATTAATTGGTCTTTCATCATAATATTCATCACTAGAGTTGTCACCAAGCAAGTCATCACCTAACAAGTCATCTTCATCACTATTGAAATCAACATACTCGGGGTGTGTTACCTTAGGACCTTTGGCCATGAAGCATCTTCCAATTCCTTCATTTGGTGAGTCAAATATGTCGTAGGAGTTGGTTGACACAAGTGCTAGACCGGCAACACCTTCATCTTGAGTATCTTCGGAGTCGGAGTGATAACTTCTCTCGGAGTGGCTGTCGGAGTCGGAGCCGGATACCCATTCACCAACATGAGCTTGATGTCTTCGTCTTGTGTAGCTCCTTGATGATTTTTCCTTCCTTTCCGAATCCTTGCTTCTCCGTGAGTATCTTCGTTCATAATGATCATCTCTACTCCTTCTCTCTCTTTGTGGTGATTCTTTGCTTCTTCTTCTTGGAGAATCTTCTCTTCTCTTGTAGGGAGCCGTACACTCATTGGAATAGTGTCCGGGTCTTCCACAATTGTAGCAGTTTCGCTTTTGACTAGAAGATCTTTTGTCATTGTAGGACCTTGACTTGAAGCTTCTATCTTTGCTTCTACTCTTGTAGAACTTGTTGAAGTTCTTCACCATTAAGCTCAATTCTTCATTGAAGTCTTGTTTCTCACTTGATGATGTAGGGGCTTAACATGAGGCTTTATAGGCACCACTTGATTTGTTGTGAAGTTCCTCTTTATCCTTAAGTGACATCTCATGAGCAACAATTCTTCCAATCACCTCCGTTGGCTTGAGATCTTTGTAATTGGGCATCATTTGGATCAATGTGCACACGGTATCATATTTTCCATCCAAGGCTCTTAGAATCTTCTTGATGATGAATCTATCGGTCATCTCTTCACTTCCTAAGCCGACAATCTCATTTGTGATGAGAGCAAGCCTAGACTACATTTCAGCGACACCTTCACCATCCTTCATCTTGAACTTGTCAAGTTGGCTTTGAAGCACATCCAACTTGGATTCCTTGACGGAGTCGGTACCTTCGTGCATATCAATCAAAGTGTCCCAAATTTCCTTTGCATTCTCAAGACGGCTGATTTTGTTGAATTCTTTGGGGCACAATCCGTTGAAGAGAATATCACAAGCTTGAGCATTCTATTGCAACATCTTCAACTCATTCGCGGTAGCTTCACGGTTTGGTTCTCTCCCATAAAAAAAGTCACCTTGCAAACCAACACACACAATAGCCCAAACGGCGGGGTTATGTCCAAGAATATGCATTTTCATTTTATGCTTCCAACTAGAAAAATTAGTACCATCAAAGTAGGGACCTCTACGGTGATAATTTCCCTCGCTAGATGCCATACTATCCTAGGTTGTGAAACCAAGGCTATGATCACCAAAAGCTATGGAGATCAAAGCAAATGGAGACCAAAGCTCTGATACCACTTGTAGGATCGAAAGTATGTCTAGAGGGGGGTGATTAGACTACTTGACCAAATAAAAACTTAACCTTTTCCCAATTTTAGTTCTCGGCAGATTTTAGCTATTTTAGGACAAGTCAAGCAATCATCACACAATTCAAGCAAGCATGCAAAGAGTATATTGGCAGCGGAAAGTAAAGCATGCAACTTGCAAGAATGTAAAGGGAAGGGTTTGGAGAATTCAAACACAATTGGAGACACAGATGTTTTTCCCGTGGTTCGGATAGGTGGTGCTATCCTACATCCACGTTGATGGAGACTTCAACCCACGAAGGGTAACGGTTGGATTGGTTATCCATAAATGAAAATAAAGAAAGCTTTATTTTGGTTCCGCTTCTTGCTCTAAGCAGAAAGACTTGTCGGAAATCGCCGGTTGGGGAGTCCACACAGGGCTCCACCCAAGGGTAACGGTTGCGCGAGTCCACACAGGGCTCCACCCACGAAGGGTCCACGAAGAAGCAACCACCCACAAAGGGTCCACGAAGAAGCAACCTTGTCTATCCCACCATGGCCATCGCCCACATAGGACTTGCCTCACTAGCGGTAGATCTTCACGAAGTAGGCGATCTCCTTGCCCTTACAAACTCCTTGGTTCAACTCCACAATCTTGTCGGAGGCTCCCAAGTGACACCTAGCCAATCTAGGAGACACCACTCTCCAAGAAGTAACAAATGGTGTGTAGGTAATGAACTCCTTGCTCTTGTGCTTCAAATGATAGTCTCCCCAACACTCAACTCTCTCTCATAGGATTTGGATTTAGTGGAAAGAAGATTTGAGTGGAAAGCAACTTGGGAAGGCTAGAGATCAAGATTCATATGGTAGGAATGGAATATCTTGGTCTCAACACATGAGTAGGTGGTTCTCTCTCAGAACATATGAGTTGGAATGGTGTGTGTGTTCTGATGGCTCTCTCCTCGAATGAAGAAGGAGGTGGAGGGGTATATATAGCCTCCACACAAAATCCAACCGTTACACAGTTTTCCAATCTCGGTGGGACCGAATCAATAAGCTCGGTCGGACCAAAAATGTAAACCTAGTGACCGTTAGTGATTTTCGGTGGGACTGACATGCAACTCGGTAGGACCGATATGGTTAGGGTTTGGGCATAACGTAATCTCGGTGAGACCGATTACACAAACTCGGTGAGACCGAATTTGGTAATTAGCTAACCAGAGAGTTGGTCAGGCAAACTCGGTGGGACCGATTTGCTCTTTCGGTGAGACCGAGTGGAACTCGGTGAGACCGAAAAGTTACAAAGGGGAAACACTGAGTTTACATTGCAATCTCGGTGGGACCGATTCGCTCTTTCGGTGAGACCGAAAAGTTACGAAAGGGAAACAGAGAGTTTGCAATCCCATCTCGGTGAGACCAAGATCCCTATCGGTAGGACCGAATTGCTAGGGTTTGGCAGTGGCTAATGACAAGTGAAAACTCGGTGGCGCCGGATAGGAAGAATCGGTAGGACCGAGTTTGGCTTAGGGTTTAGGTCATATGTGGATATGGGAAAGTAGTTGAGAGTTTTGGAGCATATCACTAAGCACATGAAGCAAGAGGCTCATTAAGCAACACCTCATCCCTCCTTGATAGTATTGGCTTTTCCTAAAGACTCAATGTGATCTTGGATCACTAAAATATAAAATGAAGAGTCTTGAGCTTTTGAGCTTGAGCCAATCCTTTTTCCTTAGCATTTTGAGGGTTCCACTTTCACATCCATGCCATGCCAATCATTGAGCTTTCCTGAAATAATCATCTTGAAATAGCATTAGCTCAATGAGCTATATGTTGTTATGAATTACCATAACCACCTAGGGATTGTTGCACTTTCAAATATGCATGAGTAGAACACAAGTGAGTTGTGGGCGATATAAGTCATACTGCTTACCAGCATGTCATACTTTGGTTCGGCGGTATTGTTGGATGAAGCGGCCCAGACTAACATTACGCGTACGCTTACGCGAGACTAGTTCTATCGACGTGCTTTGCACACAGGTGGCTGGCGGGTGTCAGTTTCTCCAACTTTAGTTGAACCGAGTGTGGCTACGCCCGGTCCTTGCGAAGGTTAAAACAACACCAACTTGACAAACTATCGTTGTGGTTTTGATGCGTAGGTAAGAACGGTTCTTGGTTAGCCCGTAGCAGCCACGTAAAACTTGCAACAACAAAGTGGAGGACGTCTAACTTGTTTTTCAGGGCATGTTGTGATGTGATATGGTCAAGACATGATGCTAAATTTTGTTGTATGAGATGATCATGTTTTGTAACCGAGTTATCGGCAACTGGCAGGAGTCATATGGTTGTCGCTTTATTGTATGCAATACAATCGCGCTGTAATGCTTTACTTTATCACTAAGCGGTAGCGATAGTCGTGGAAGCATAAGATTGGCGAGACGACAACGATGCTACGATGGAGATGAAGGTGTCGCGCCGGTGACAATGGTGATCATGACGGTACTTCGGAGATGGAGATCACAAGTACAAGATGATGATGGCCATATCATATCACTTATATTGATTGCATGTGATGTTTATCTTTTATGCATCTTATCTTGCTTTGATTGATGGTAGCATTATAAGATGATCCCTCACTAAATTATCAAAGTATAAGTGTTCTCCCTGAGTATGCACCGTTGCGAAAGTTCTTCGTGCTGAGACACCACGTGATGATCGGGTGTGATAGGCTCTACGTTCAAATACAACGGGTGCAGTTGCACACGCGGAATACTCAGGTTAAACTTGACGAGCCTAGCATATAACAGATATGGCCTCAGAACACAGAGACCGAAAGGTCGAGCGTGAATCATATAGTAGATATGATCAACATAGTGATGTTCACCATTGAAACTACTCCATCTCACGTGATGATCGGACATGGTTTAGTTAATATGGATCACGTGATCACTTAGAAGATTAGAGGGATGTCTATCTAAGTGGGAGTTCTTAAGTAATATGATTATTTGAACTTTAATTTATCATGAACTTAGTCCTGGCAGTATTAGCATATCTATGTTGTAGATCAATAGCTCGCGATGTTGCTCTCCGTTTAATTTTTATATGTTCCTAGAGAAAAATTATGTTGGAAAATGTTAGTAGCAATGATGCGGATTGGATCCTTGATCTGAGGATTATCCTCATTGCTGCACAGAAGAATTATGTCTTTGATGCACCGCTAGGTGACAGACCTATTGCAGGAGTAGATGCAGACGTTATGAACGTTTGGCTAGCTCAATATGATGACTACATGATAGTTTAGTGCACCATGCTTAACGGCTTAGAATCGGGACTTCAAAGACGTTTTGAACGTCATGGAGCATATGAGATGTTCCAGGAGTTGAAGTTAATATTTCAAGAAAATACCTGAGTTGAGAGATATGAAATCTCCAACAAGTTCTATAGCTAAAAGATGGAGGAGAATAGCTCAAGCAGTGAGCATGTGCTCAGATTGTCTGGGTACTACAATCGCTTGAATCAAGTGGGAGTTAATCTTCTAGATAAAATAGTGATTGACAGAATTCTCTAGTCACCATCACCAAGTTAGTAGAACTTCGTGATGAACTATAATATGCAAGGGATAACGGAAACGATTCCCAAGCTCTTCGTGATGCTGAAATCGACGAAGGTAGACATCAAGAAAAGCATCAAGTGTTGATGGTAAACAAAACCACTAGTTTCAAGTAAAGGGACAAAGGGAAGAAACGGGAACTTCAAGAAGAACGGCAAGCAAGTTGCTGCTCAAGTGAAAAAACCCAAGTCTGGACCTAAGCCTGAAACTGAGTGCTTCTACTGCAAAGGGACTGGTCACTGGAAGCGGAACTACCCCAAGTAATTGGCGGATAAGAAGGATGGCAAAGTGAACATAGGTATATTTGATATACATGTTATTGATGTGTACTTTACTAGTGTTCGTAGCAACCCCTCGGTATTTGATACTGGTTCAGTTGCTAAGAGTAGTAACTCGAAACGGGAGTTGCAGAATGAACAGAGACTAGTCAAGGGTGAAGTGACGATGGTTGTTGGAAGTGGTTCCAAGATTGATATGATCATCATCACTCCCTATACTTTCGGGATTAGTGTTGAACCTAAATAAGTGTTATTTGGTGTTTGCATTGAGCATGAATATGATTTGATCATGTTTATTGCAATATGGTTATTCAGTTAAGTAAGAGAATAAATTGTTGTTCTGTTTACATATATGGTTACACACCCAATGAAAATGGTTCGTTGGATCTCGATCGTAGTGGTACACATATTCATAATATTGAAACCAAAAGATGCAAAGTTAATAATGATAGTGCAACTTATTTGTGGCACTACCGTTTAGGTCATATTGGTGTAAAGCGCATGAAGAAACTCCATGCTGATGGACTTTTGGAATCACTTGATTATGAATCAGTTGATGCTTGCAAACCATGCCTCATGGGCAAGATGACTAAGCCTCCGTTCTCCGGAACAATGCAGCAAGCAATAGATTTGTTGGAAATCATGCATACTGATGTATGTGGTCCGATGAATATTGAAGCTCGCGGCAGGTATCATTATTTTCTGATGTTCACAGATGATTTGAGCAGATATGAGTATATCTACTTGATGAAACACAAGTATGAAACATTTGAAAAGTTCAAAGAATTTCAGAGTGAAGTGGAGAATCATCATAACAAAATAAAAGTTTCTACGATATGATCGCAGAAGTAAAATATTTGAGTTACGAGTTTGGCCTTCAGTTAAAACAATGTGAAATAGTTTCAGTACTCACGCCACCTGGAACACCACAGTGTAATGGTGTGTCCGAACACCGTAACCGTGCTTTATTAGATATGGTGCGATCTATGACGTCTCTTACTGATTTACCGCTATCGTTTTGGGCTATGCATTAGAGAAAGCTACATTCACGTTAAATAGGGCACCATCTAAATCCATTGAGACGACACCGTATGAACTATGGTTTGGTAAGAAACCTAAGCTGTCATTTCTTAAAGTTTGAGGTTGCAATGCTTATGTGAAAAAGTTTCAACCTGATAAGCTCAAACCCAAACCGGAGAAGTAAATCTTCATAGGATACCCAAAAGAAAATGTTGGGTAGACCTTCTATCACAGATCCGAAGGCAAAATATTCATTGCTGAGAATGGATCCTTTCTAGAGAAGGAGTTTCTCTCGAAAGAAGTGAGTGGGAGGAAAGTAGAACTTGATGAGGTAACTGTACCTGCTCCCTTATTGGAAAGTAGTTCATCACAGAAATCTTTTCCTGTGACTACTACACCAATTAGTGAGGAAGCTAATGATGATGATCATGCAACTTCAGATCAAGTTACTACCGAACCTTGTAGGTAAACTAGAGTGATATCCGCACCAGAGTGGTACGGTAATCTTGTTCTAGAGGCCATGTTACTTGACCATGACGAGCCTACGAACTATGAGGAAGCGATGATGAGCCCAGATTCCGCGAAATGGCTTGAGGCCATGAAATCTGAGATGAGATCCATGTATGAGAACAAAGTATGGACTTTGATTGACTTGCCCATTGATCGACGAGCCATTGATATTAAATGGATCTTCAAGAGGAAGACGGACGCTGATAGTAGTGTTACTATCCACAAAGCTAGAATTGTCACAAAAAGGTTTTTGACAAGTTCAAGGTGTTGACTACGATGAGAGTTTCTCACTCGTATCTATGCTTAAAGTCTGTCCGAATCATGTTAGCAATTGCCACATTTTATGAAATCTGGCAAATGGATAAACAAAAATACATTCCTCAATGGATTTATTAAAGAAGAGTTGTATATGATGCAACAAGAAAGTTTTGTCAATCCTAAAGGTGCTAACAAAATATGCAAGCTCCAACGATCCATCTATGGACTGGTGCAAGCATCTCGGAGTTGGAATATACGCTTTGATAAGTTGATCAAAGCATATAGTTTTATACAGACTTCGGTGAAGCCTGTATTTACAAGAAAGTGAGTGGGAGCACTGCAGCATTTCTGATAAGTATATGTGAATGACATATTGTTGACCGGAGATAATGTAGAATTATTCTGCAAAGCATAAAGGAATGTTTGAAAGGAGTTTTTCAAAGAAAGACCTCGGTGAAGCTACTTACATATTGAGCATCAAGATATATACAGATAGATCAAGACGCTTGATAAGTTTTTCAATGAGTACATACCTTGACAAGATTTTGAAGTAGTTCAAAATGGAACAGTCAAAGAAGGAGTTCTTGCCTGTGTTACAAGGTGTGAAGCTGAGTAAGACTCAAAACCCGACCACGGCAGAAGATAGAGAGAGAATGAAAATCATTCCCTATGCCTCAGCAATAGGTTCTATAAAGTATGCCATGCTGTGTACCAGACCTATTGTATACCCTGCCCTAAGTTTGGCAAGGGAGTACAATAGTGATCTAGGAGTAGATCACTGGACATTGGTCAAAATTATCCTTAGTGGAATAAGGATATGTTTCTCGATTATGGAGGTGAAAAAAGGTTCGTCGTAAAGGGTTGCGTCGATGCAAATTTTGACACTAATCCAGATGACTCTAAGTCTCAATCTGGATACATATTGAAAGTGGGAGCAATTACCTAGAGTAGCTCCATGCAGAGCATTATTGACATAGAAATTTGCAAAATACATACGGATCTGAATGTAGCAGACCCGTTGACTAAACTTCCCTCACAAGCAAAACATGATCACACCTTAGTACTCTTTGGGTATTAATCACATAGCGATGTGAACTAGATTATTGACTCTAGTAAACCCTTTGAGTGTTGGTCACATGACGATGTGAACTATGGGTGTTAATCACATGGCGATGTGAACTAGATTATTGACTCTAGTGCAAGTGGGAGACTGAAGGAAATATGCCTTAGAGACAATAATAAAGTTATTATTTATTTCCTTATATCATGATAAATGTTTATTATTCATGCTAGAATTGTATTAACCGGAAACATAATACATGTGTGAATACATAGACAAACATAGTGTCACTAGTATGCCTCTACTTGATTAGCTCGTTGATCAAAGATGGTTATGTTTCCTAACCATAGACATGAGTTGTTATTTGATTAACGGGATCACATCATTAGGAGAATGATGTGATTGACTTGACCCATTTCGTTAGCTTAGCACTTGATCGTTTAGTTTGTTGCTATTGCTTTCTTCATGACTTATACATGTTCCTATGACTATGAGATTATGCAACTCCCGTTTACCGGAGGAACACTTTGTGTGCAATCAAACGTCACAACGTAACTGGGTGATTATAAAGGTGCTCTATTGGTGTCTCCGAAGGTACTTGTTGGGTTGGCGTATTTCGAGATTAGGATTTGTCAATCCGATTGTCGGAGAGGTATCTCTGGGCCCTCTCGATAATGCACATCACTATAAGCCTTGCAAGCATTGCAACTAATGAGTTAGTTGCGGGATGATGTGTTACGGAACGAGTAAAGAGACTTGCCGGTAACGAGATTGAACTAGGTATTGAGATACCGACGATCAAATCTCGGGCAAGTAACATACCGATGACAAAGGGAACAACATATGTTGTTATGCGGTCTGACCGATAAAGATCTTCGTAGAATATGTGGGAGCCAATATGAGCATCCAGGTTCCGCTATTGGTTATTGACCGGAGACGTGTCTCGGTCATGTCTACATTGTTCTCGAACCCGTAGGGTCTGCACGCTTAAGGTTTCAATGACAGTTATATTATGAGTTTATGAGTTTTGATGTACCAAAGGAGTTCGGAGTCCTGGATGAGATCGGGGACATGACGAGGAGTCTAGAAATGGTCGAGACGTAAAGATCGATATATTGGACGACTATATTCGGACATTGGAAAGGTTCCGAGTGATTCGGGTATTTTTCAGATTACCGGAGAGTTACGGGAATTCGCCGGGGAGTATATGGGCCTTATTGGGCCATACGGGAATAGGGGAGAGAGGCCAAAAGGAAGGAGGCCCCCCCCTCTGGTCCGAATTGGACAAGGGGTGCAGCCCACTTTTCCTTGTCCCTCTCCCCCTCTTTCCTTCTCTCCTACTCCAACAAGGGAAGGATGAGTCCTACTCCCGGTGGGAGTAGGACTCCCCCCTTGGCGCGCCCTCCTCCTAGGCCGGCCGCCTCCCTCCCTTGCTCCTTTATATACGGGGGCAGGGGGCACCCCATAGACACAACAATTGATCATTGATCTCTTAGCCGTGTGCGGTGCCCCCCTCCACCATAATCCTCGATAATATTGTAGCGGTGCTTAGGCGAAGCCCTGCGATGGTAGAACATCAAGATCGTCACCACGCCGTCGTGCTGACGGAACTCTTCCCCGACATTCTGCTGGATCGGAGTCCGGGGATCGTCATCGAGCTGAACGTGTGCTAGAACTTGGAGGTGCCGTAGTTTCGGTGCTTGATCGGTCGGGCCGTGAAGACGTATGACTACATCAACCGCGTTGTGCTAACGCTTCCGCTTTCGGTCTACGAGGGTACGTAGACAACACTCTCCTCTCTCGTTGCTATGCATCACCATGATCTTGCGTGTGCGTAGGAAATTTTTTGAAATTACTACGTTCCCCAACACTTCCTTCGCTGACGTCCGCTCTACTCTCATGCTCGAGGAACTTACGTCGGAGTCCTTCGACAGCTCGCCCCATACTGCCTTCTACACCAACATCAGCTCCGGCGGCAGCAGCAAGCCACCACCCAGCGGTGGGTTATTTGCAGCACGACCCCACGCCCCGTCCTCTTGCGACAACAAGGGGAACGGCCCCAACACCGGAGCTGGAGGTGGTCAGCAGGCCCACAAACGCAACTCCAACCGGTCCAACTCCGGTACCAACAATCGTCGGCGCCGTGGCAGTAACAGTGCTGGTGGTAACATGGGTGGCAAGCCTACAATGACATGGCCCTCACTCCAGCACCCCTGGTCCGGTGCCATCCACATGTGGGCGCTGTTGGAGTAGTATTAGCTTGGAGCAATGACCATGGCTGGTGGAACCACCAACAGGTAACTTAGTACGTACTATCAAAGATCCTAGATGATACTATTTGGTTCTGCAGAGATGTACCTTAATTTTGCCCGCACGAGTGGCTTGCCGGAAGAAGAATCTTCTCTAGCACTGGTAGGGTGAGGCTGGTGGGGTGCCTTAAGTAGCTTGTTGATGATCTGGGTACCCGTTCAAAACGCTGCCTTGGCCGATACATTGTCAACTCTTGCCACTCTCCTCTTCCCGTTACACAAAGGAAAATCATGTTAGTGGAATAGGATTAGTCAACAGTCTAGAAGATGAAAGGTGTATGCATGTAATCTGTTCTGCTTCTGAAACTGTACGTCTACCCGTGTACTATATTAGCCCATGGCTAGCTATGCAATACTAAGTGCATGAGTTTAATTAGCCTTCATGGTATCAGATAGGTCTTGATCTGGACCTGACCAACCCTCCACCTCTTCTCCTTCTCGTGCGGCCATGGCGTCTCCCGACGCTGAAGCCATCGCAGCTGAAGCCGCCGCAAGGCTGCTCTCTGGGCACTCGTCGTTGCTGTTCCCAGCGCCAAGACAGTGATCCCTGTCACCCTTGACCTACACACAGGTAGCTACTCGCAGTGGCGTGAATTTGTTGAGAATGCGCTCATCACATATGCGCTTGAGGACCACATCAATGACGACCCACCGGCGGAACCCACGGCCCAGTGGCTCCGCCTTGACGCCCTGGTCAAGCGATGGTTGTATGGTGCTATCTCCCCTGAGCTCCTACCCATGGTGCTCGATACCGCCGCCTCTGCTCGTGTCCTTTGGGAAAGCATCGAAGCAATCTACCGCGACAACACCGATACGCGAGCTATCTAACTCGAGCAAGAATTTTATAGCCTTCGTCAAGGTGCTATGTCCATCGGTGACCATTGCCGCCGGCAGAAATCACTCGCCGATGAACTCACAGCCATTGTACTGTCATCAGTGACAATGCCTTGGTCCACAACGTCCTGCATGGTCTCAACGGCCAGTATAAGCACCTCCGTCTGATCTTCCAGATGCAGCGTCCGCTTCCTTCCTTCTTAAATAATATCCTTCGCTCTATAAATGGTAAAGCTGAATGCATCATCCGCTCTATAAATAATATCCTTCGCTCCCTTCTTTTCCAATGCAGTGCTCCGCCCGCCTATTAGGTTGAAGCTCTTCACGCAGCCACATACCTTATTAATCTCCATCCCACCAAAACCCTGAACTTTGGTATTCCCCACCAAATCTTCTATATCTAAATAGCTAGCCCTCACTAATATATTTCTCTCAACATGCAAGCATGCCACATCATCAAGCAACATGCATGGCAAAAGGCCCACCACAACATGCATTCATCCACAGGAAATTGTCCACCTCGACATGCAAACATAAATGAGATATTTAATAAATATTTTACAATACATTAATCAAACACAATAAAGCATATGGATTTGCAATCTTAGTTTTCGTATTATTACTATTAATGTCCCATACAAATCAAATATCATCAAAATATATTGCAAATATTCCCGCAATAACGTGCGGGGTATCATCTAGTTCTATTTAGTTCCCCTCCCGATTATTCACACCTTCGTGTTTTCGGTTGTAGATGTTATCCCAACCTCTCAGCCACAGCCCCGCATAAGCTTGCACCTCGCTCCAAGTCATGTGTCTTCTTAGGTTATCCTTCAAACCATCGTGGCTATCGTTGTCTTGATCTGTCCACCAATCGGATAATCATCTCTCATCATGTCACCATTGATGAGGCTTCCTTTCCATTTGATGAAACTCCTGCTTCCCCAACCTCTTATGACTATGACTTCCTCTCCACAGTTGCACACGTACCCCCACCACTCCCGGTCGTTACGACGGCACTGTGCACTACACCAGCACCCGAGTTGCCTCATGTTGAGGTGCCACCCATTCTTCCTACCGCCATTCCGATTGCTCCGGTTGTGAACAACCACACCATGCGCACCCGTGGAAAGTCTGGCTTTCGACAACCTATTGATCGTCTAAATTTGCATGTCATGGTTCCTTACCCTATCCCACGCACGTATCGTGCAGCTCTCAATGATGAAAATTAGCGTCTTGCCATGCAGCAGGAGTTTGATGCCTTGTGTGCTAATCATACTTGGGACCTTGTTCCCCGTCCACCTGGTACTAATCTTGTTACAGGTAAATGGATATTTCGGCACAAGCTTAAGTCCGATGGCACATTGGACCGCTACAAGGCACGATGGGTGGTTCGAGGTTTTTCTCAACGACCCGACATCGACTTTGGCGAGACATTCAGTCCGGTTGTTAAACTAGCCACTGTATGTACCGTCCTCACCATTGCTTTGTCGAATGGCTGGCCAGTTCACCAACTCGATGTCAACAACGCGTTTCTCAATGGAACGCTCGTCGTGACCATCTACTGCCAACAACCGTCCGACTTCGTCGACAACGCATGACCCGATCATGTCTGCCGGCTGAATCGATCACTCTATGGGATCAAGCAAGCACCCCGTGCGTGGTTCAGTCGCATCACCATGTTTCTCACATCCATGGGCTTCGTCGCCTCAAAGGCTGATCCGTCATTATTTATTTATTGACATGGATCGAGTGACATGGCGTATCTCCTACTATATGTTGATGACATCGTGTTGACTGCATCGTCCACAACACAGTTGCGGCGCTTCATCGACTCCCTTAGCCATGAGTTCTCCCTGAAGGACCTTGGCGAGCTACACCACTTCCTTGGTGTCTCAGTTCAGCCTGCTGGTGCTGGTCTTTTCCTCTCTCAACGTCAATACACCGAGGAGATTCTTGCTCGTGCAGGGATGAGCAATTGCAAGCCTTGCAGTACACCTGTCGACACCAACCACAAGCTTTCCACCACAGGGGCTCCCTCGACAACGCCACTGACTACCGCAGCATTTCCGGTGCTCTTCAATACTTGATGTTCACTCGTCCAGACATCGAGTATGCGGTTCAGCAGGCTTGCCTACACATGCATGACCCTCGTGAACCCCATGCCAACCTCTTGAAGCGGATTCTTTGCTACCTCAAGGGCACTCTCGACCATGGTTTGCAGCTCCATCACACCTCCCCGGCATCCCTCACTGCATATACAGATGCTGATTCGGCTGGCTGCCTGACACTCGCAAGTCCACCTCGGGCTATGGCGTCTTCCTCAGTGACAACCTTGTGTCGTGGTCATCCAAGCGTCAGCATACAGTCTCACGTTCCAGTGCTGAGGCCGAGTATCGCGCTATTGCACATGCTGTCGCTGAGTCATGCTGGCTCTGCCAACTCCTTGCTGAACTTCATTGTCCACTTCAGCAGGCCACTATTGTCTTATATGACAATGTGAGTGCGGTGTATCTCTCGACTAATCTAGTTCAGCACCAACGGACGAAGCATGTGGAAATTGATCTCCACTTTGTCCGAGAGCGTGTAGCTCTAGGCGATGTTCGTGTTCTTCATGTCCCGACGACTTTGCACTATGCTGATTTCTTCACCAAGGGATTACCAACTGCTGTCTTCCGAGAGTTTTGTTCTAGCTTGAACGTCCTTGTAGTTTGTTCATCCATAACATAACCTTCAGGCACAACAGGCAATTCATATCTAGGGGGAGAATCTTCATCATCACTTTCATCAATATTACCAGTTTCATTAATTTCATTCTCTAACCCTAGCAAGTTGTTCATAGGGAAATTACCCTAATGGCACAGTATTATTGAGCATAGAAGTAGTTTCATCATAAGTATCATGCAAAGCAGAAGTGGCATCATCAATAACATGCGACATATCAGAATAAATAGCAGGAGTAGGTGTCGCAAGTTTACTCATAACAGAAGGTGAATCAAGTACAGAGCTAGATGGCAGTTCCTTACCTCCCCTCGTAGTTGAGGGAAAAATCTTGGTTCTTTCATCTTTCAAGTTGCTCATAGTGATCAACAGATATAAATCCCAAGTGACTCAAAGAATAGAGCTATGCTCCCCGGCAACGGTGCCAGAAAATAGTCTTGATAACCCACAAGTATAGGGGATTGCAACGGTTTTCGAGGGTAGAGTATTCAACCCAAATTTATTGATTCAACACAAGGGGAGCCAAATAATATTCTCAAGTATTAATAGTTGAGTTGTCAATTCAACCGCACCTGAAAGACTTAATATCTGCAGCGAAGTATTTAGTGGCAAAGTAATATGGAAGTAATGGTAACGGTGGCAAAAATAATAATATTGGTTTTTGTAGTGATTGTAACAGTGGCAACGGAAAAGTAACTAAGCAAAGATCAATATGTGAAAATCTCGTAGGCATTGGATCAGTGATGGATAATTATGTCGGATGCGATTCCTCATGCAACAGTTATAACATAGGGTGACACAGAACTAGCTCTAGTTCATCAATGTAATGTAGGCATGTATTCCGAATATAGTCGTACGTGCTTATGGAAAAGAACTTGCATGACATCTTTTATCCTACCCTCCCGTGGCAGCGGGGTCCTATTGAAAACTAAGGTATAAGGCCTCCTTTTAATAGAGTACCGGAACAAAGCATTAACACTTAGTGAATACATGAACTCCTCAAACTATAGTCATCACCAGGAGTGGTCCCGATTATTGTCACTTCGGGGTTACCGGATCATAACACATAGTAGGTGACTATTGACTTGCAAAATAGGATCAAGAACTCACACATATTCATGAAAACATAATAGGTTCAGATCTGAAATCATGGCACTCGGGCCCTAGTGACAAGCAACATCAATCTCAGAACAAAATGGATACTAGGGATCAAACCCTAACAAAACTAACTCGATTAAATGATAAATCTCATCCAACCCATCACCGTCTAGAAAGCCTACGATGGAATTACTCACGCACGACGGTGAGCATCATGAAATTGGTGATGGAGGAAGGTTGATGGTGACGAATTCCCCTCACCGGAGCCCCGAACGGACTTCGGACCAGCCCTCCCGAGAGAGATTAGGGCTTGGCGGCGGCTCCGTATCGTAAAACGCGATGAATTCTTCTCCTTGATTTTTTCTCCCCGAACGCGAATATATAGAGTTGGAGTTGAGGTCGGTGGAGCCTCAGGGGGCCCACGAGACAGGGGGGCGCCCCCACCCTCGTGGATAGGGTGTGGCCCCCCTGGTGTTGATTCTTTCGCCAATATTTTTTATAAATTTCAAAAATATTCTCCATGAAGTTTCAGGTCATTCCGAGAACTTTTATTTCTGCACAAAAATAACACCATGGCAATTCTGCTGAAAATAACGTCAGTCCGGGTTAGTTCCATTCAAATCATGCAAGTTAGAGTCCACAACAAGGTCAAAAGTGTTTGGAAAAGTAGACATGATGGAGACGTATCAACTCCCCCAAGCTTAAACCTTTGCTTGTCTTCAAGCAATTCAGTTGACAAACTGAAAGTGATAAAGAAAGACTTTTACAAACTCTGTTTGATCTTGTTGTAATAAATATGTAAAGCCAGCATTCAAGTTTTCAGCAAAGATTATGAACTAACCATATTCACAATAACATTCAGGTCTCATGTTTACTCATATCAATAGCATAATCAACTAGCGAGCAATAATAGTAAATCTTGGATGACAACCCTTTCTCAAAACAATCATAATATGATATAACAAGATGGTATCTCGCTAGCCCTTTCTGAGACCGCAAAACATAAATGCAGAGCACCTTTGAAGTTCAAGGACTGACTAAACATTGTAATTCATGGTAAAAGAGATCCAGTCAGAGTCATACTCAATGTAAACTAATAGTAATGCATGCAAATGGCATCGGTGCTCTCCAACTGGCGCTTTTTAATAAGAGGGTGATGACTCAACATAAAGTAAATAGATAGGCCCTTCGCGGAGGGAAGTAGGGATTTGTAGAGGTGCCAGAGCTTGATTTTTGAAATAGAGATGAATAATATTTTGAGTGGTATACTTTCATCGTCAACATAACAACTGAGAGATCTCGATATCTTCCATGCTACACACATTATATGCGGTTCCCAAACAGAATGGTAAAGTTTATACTCCCCCACCACCAACAAACATCAATCCATGGCTTGTCCGAAACAACGGGTGCCTCCAACTAACAACAATCCTGGGGGAGTTTTGTTTGCAATTATTTTAATTTAAGCATGGGACTGGGCATCCCGGTTACCAGACATTTTCTCGTGAATGAGGAGCGGAGTCCACTCCTCGTGAGAATAACCCACCTAGCATGGAAGATGTAGACAACCCTAGTTGTTACATGAGCTATTCAAGCATACAAAACATAATTTCATTTGAAGGTTTAGAGTTTGGCACATACAAATTTACTTGGAACGGCAGGTAGATACCGCATGTAGGAAGGTATGGTGGACTCATATGGAATAACTTTTGGGGTTTATAGAAGTGGATGCACAAGCAATATTCCCGCTTAGTACAAGTGAAGGCTAGGAAGAGACTGAGAAGCGACCAGCTAGAGAGCGACAACAGTCATAAACATGCATTAAAATTAATGAACACTGAATGCAAGCATGAGTAGGATATAATTCAACATGAACATAAATATCGTGGAGGCTATGTTGATTTTGTTTCAACTACATGCGTGAACATGTGCCAAGTCAACCCACTCGAATCGTTCAAAGGAGGATACCACCCTATCATACCACATCACAACCATTTTAATAGCATCTTGACACGCAAGGTAAACCATTATAAACTCCTAGATAATTAAGCATGGCATGAACAACTATACTCTCTAATTGTCATTGCAAACATGTTTCATTCATAATAGGCTGAATCAGGAACGATGAACTAATCATATTTACAAAAACAAGATAGGTCGAGTTCGTACCAACTTCTCTCATCTCAATCAGTCCATCATATATCATCATTATTGCCTTTCACTTGCACAACCGAACGGTGTGGATAATAATAATAGTGCACGTGCATTGGACTAAGCTGGAATCTGCAAGCATTTAATACACAGGAGAAGGCAAGGTAATATGGGCTCTTGGTTAAATCAATAATAATGCATATAAGAGTCACTTCAACATTTTCATCATGGTCTTCTCCTCTCGACCCCCAAAGAAAAGAAAATAAACAAAACTATTTACACGGGAAAGCCCCCAACAAGCAAAAGAAAAAGGAGAAATCCTTTTGGGTTTTCTTTTAATTATTACTACTACAGACATGGGAAGTAAACTAGCTAAAAGCTACAACTATTTTTTTTGTTTTTTATTAAGGTTTTTCAAACACACAAGAATAATGCTGGAAAAGAAAATAAACTAGCATGGATAGTACAATGAAAAAGTATGAGCACCGACAACTGGCATGAGTGTGTGAATATGAATGTAATGTTGGTGAGAAATACGTACTCCCCCAAGCTTAGGCTTTTGGCCTAAGTTGGTCTAGGGCCACAGTTGGCCTGGTGGATATCCAAAGTTATAACTGGGTCGTACTGAGATGCAACAGCTACTGCCTGACGAGCTGCAGCTTGGAGGCGAGCTGCCTTTGTTCTCCTCTCATACTCGTTCGCCTCTTCCCTGGTTATAACATATCTCCTTTTTGCCTGAAAGTCAAAGAAAGTAGGAGCAGGGAGAGCAACATGGACGGTGCACTGTCTGTCAAAGATTAGTCGGTACTAGAGGAACTGATCGTTCCTCTCAAGAAATTGGTGGCGAACCATAGCCTCATAATCTAGATAATCAGGAGGCAACTCAATATCATTTCCATGTATGGGTATATCAAGATAGTTAGCTACACGAGTCGCATAAATTCCACCAAACAAATCTCCACTTATACTGTTGTGATGCAACCTACGTGCAACAATAGCCCCAAGTTATATTGTTTATCACCTAATACCACACTCTTGAGGACACTAAGATCTGGAACACACATGTGACAAGCCTCATCTTTACCATTAATGCATCTACCAATGAAGAGAGAAAAATAATGTATGGAAGGGAAATGAATGCTTCCTATGGTAGCTTGTGTGATTTCCCTAGATTCCCCCATAGTGATACTAGCAAGAAAGTCTTTATATTCAGATTTGCGAGGTTCACTAACATAGCCCTAGTGTGGGAGTTTACAAGCAGTATTAAAGTCTTCTAGGTCCATGGTATATGATTTATCAGAAAGATCAAATAAAATAGTGTGAGAATTGCGCGAGGATGTAAATCTAAACCTTCTCACTAATGAATCAGTTAGATAGAGGTATTGCCGGCACTTATCCGACATGAAGCTCTCAAGATCAGCGTTATGCACATATGCGTCAAATTCATCCTTGATGCCTGCCTGGACCATGAACTCCTCTGACGGCCATTCACACGGCCGCACTTGAGCTTCCCTTGGTGGTTCATTGTCCGACTCACGTATCGCGAGCCTTGGGCCTGGCTTCCTTGAGGAGCCACCTTGGTACATTTTCCTAAACATTTTTCTTCCTCTGAAAAATTTCTGAAATTTTTAGTGACTCAAAATAAAAGTGAATCAAACTCAACAAGATTGATAGCAACTACTCCTACAAGTGCCAAGAGGCCATATCATGCATTAAAACTACTTTTGACCACATAAATTTGACATGCAAGCTCAAGAATAGGGTCACCTAAGAAACAAAAATTTGCAATAAATAAAGCACTAGAACAAAAACTAATTGGACCATTGGAGGAGTCACATACCGAAGAACAATCGCCCAAAGCAGTTTTGTGAATGGAGTGCTTTGAGCTAGGAGATCGAAAATGGCAGCAAGATGAGCTAGAACTCGGGTTTGAGCTGGTGGATCATTTTTTCTAGAGGAAGACGAAGTGTGTGGGTGCAAGAATAAGTGGAAGGGGCCCACGTGGGGTCCACGAGGCAGGGGAGCGCGCCCTGGACCCTCGTGGCCAGGTGGTGTGGCCCCTAGATGCGTTCTCAGTGCCAAATATTCTTAAATATTCTAGAAAAAATCATATAAATTTTTCAGGACATTTGGAGAACTTTTATTTTCGGGGTATATTTTATTGCAAGGATAATTCAGAAAACAGATAGAAAAATACTATTTTTGCTTTATTTAATCTAAATAACAGAAAGTAGAAGGAGGGTATAGAGAGTTGTGCTTTCTAACTTCATCCATCTCATGCTCATCAAAAGGAATGGGGATATGCATGTCCCCAACAATAAGAATATCATATTTCTTCTTTACAATAGGGAGAGGAAATTCAAAACCTCCAATAGTAATCGTTGAAATTTTTCCAATAGAATTGATACTGTTGACTTGAGGCTGTTTCCTCGGAAAGTGTACAGTATGCTCATTACCAATAACATGAAAAGTGACATTGCCTTTGTTGCAATCAATAATAGCCCCTGCAGTATTCAAAAAGGGTCTACCAAGAATAATAGACATACTATCGTCCTCGGGAATATCAAGAATAACAAAGTCCATTAAAATAGTAACGTTTGCAACCACAATAGGCACATCCTTACAAATACCGACATGTATAGCAGTTGATTTATCAGCCATTTGCAAAGATATTTCAGTAGGTGTCAACTTATTCAAATCAAGTCTACGATATAAAGAGAGAGGCATAACACTAACACCGGCTCCAAGATCACGTAAAGCAATTTTAACATAGTTTCTTTTAATGGAGCATGGTATAGTTGGTACTCCAGGATCTCCAAGTTTCTTTGGTATTCCACCCTTAAAAGTATAATTAGCAAGCATGGTGGAAATTTCAGCTTCCGGTATCTTTCTTTTATTTGTAACAATATCTTTCATATACTTACATAAGGATTCATTTTAAGCAGATCAGTCAAACGCATACGCAAAAAGATAGGTCTAATCATTTCAGCAAAGCGCTCAAAATCCTCATCATCTTTTTTCTTGGATGGTTTAGGAGGAAAAGGCATGGGTTTCTGAACCCATGGTTCTCTTTCTTTACCATGCTTCCTAGCAACGAAGTCTCTCTTATCATAATGTTGATTCTTTGATCGTGGGTTATCAAGATCAACAGCAGGTTCAATCTCTACATCATTTCTATTGCTAGGTTGAGCATCAACATGAACATCATCACTAACATTATCACTAGGTTCATGTTCATTACCAGATTGTGTTTCAGCATCAGAAATAGAAATATCAATGGGATTCTCAAGTGTGTCAGCAACAGGTTCACTAGAAGCATGCAGAGTCCTATCATTTTTCCTTTTCTTCTTCTTAGAAGGACTAGGTGCATCAACATTAATTCTCTAAGAATCTTGCTCATTTTTCTTAGTGTGGCCCTCAGGATACAAGGTTCCTGAGTCATTTTACCCCCTCTAGTCAAACTCTAACAACATTATCATTTTTCTTATTATCGAATTCATTGAGCAAATCATTCTGAGCTTTAAGTACTTGTTCTATTTGAGTGGTAACCATAGAAGCATGTTTACTAATAAGTTTAAGTTCACCTTTAACTCTAGACATATAATCACTCAAGTGTTCAATCAAATAAGCATTATGTTTCAATTGTCTACTAACATAAGCATTGAAGTTTTCTTGTTTAACAATAAAATTATCAAACTCATCCAAGCATTAGCTAGCAGACTTATTACGAGGAATATCACCTTCATCAAATCTATAGAGAGAATTTACCTTTACTACCTGTGTCGGGTTATCAAGACCATGGATTTCTTCAATAGGTGGTAAATTCTTAACATCTTCAGCTTTAATACCTTTTTCTTTCATAGATTTCTTTGCCTCTTGCATATCTTCAGGACTGAGAAATAGAATACCGCTTTTCTTCGGAGTTGGCTTAGGAGTTGGTTCAGGAAGTGTCCAATCATTATCATTACTCAACATATTATTCAATAGCAATTCAGCTTGATCAACAGTTCTTTCCCTGAAAACACAACCAACACAACTATCCAGGTGGTCTCTGGAAGCATCAGTTAGTCCATTATAAAAGATATCAAGTATTTCATTTTTCTTGAGAGGATGATCAGGCAAAGCATTAAGTAATCGAAGAAACCTCCCCCAAGCTTGTGGGAGACTCTCTTCTTCGATTTGCACAAAATTATATTTTTCCCTTAAGGCAGCTTGTTTCTTATGAGCGGGGAAATATTTAGCAGAGAAGTAATAAATCATATCCTGGGGACTACGCACACAACCAGGATCAAGCGAATTAAACCATATTTTATCATCACCCTTTAATGAGAACAGAAATAACTTAAGGATATAGTAGTAACGAATTTTCTCCTCATTATCGGAAATACAGATAGGTGAAGTAGCAAAAGTAGGGTCATATTTCATTCTAGCATTCAAAGATTTTTTCTTTCAACTTAGCTAACAGTTTCTTAAGATCATATCTATCATTGCAAGCTAAAAAGTCTCTAGCAGTTTCTTCATCCATAACATAACCTTCAGGCACAACAGGCAATTCATATCTAGGGGGAGAATCTTCATCATCACTTTCATCAATATTATCAGTTTCATTAATTTCATTCTCTCTAACCCTAGCAAGTTGTTCATCAAGAAATTCACCTAATGGCACAGTATTATCGAGCATAGAAGTAGTTTCATCATAAGTATCATGCAAAGCAGAAGTGGCATCATCAATAACAAGCGACATATCAGAATAAATAGCATGAGTAGGTGTCACAAGTTTACTCATAACAGAAGGTGAATCAAGTGTAGAGCTACATGGCAGTTACTTACCTCCCCTCGTAGTTGAGGGAAAAATCTTGGTTCTTTCATCTTTCAAGTTCCTCATAGTGATCAACAGATATAAATCCCAAGTGACTCAAAGAATAGAGCTATGCTCCCCGGCAACGGCGCCAGAAAATAGTCTTGATAACCCACAAGTATAGGGGATTGCAACAGTTTTTGAGGGTAGAGTATTCAACCCAAATTTATTGATTCGACACAAGGGGAGCCAACGAATATTCTCAAGTATTAACAGTTGAGTTGTCAATTCAACCGCACCTGAAAGACTTAATATCTGTAGTGAAGTATTTAGTAGCAAAGTAATATGGAAGTAACGGTAACGGTGGCAAAAATAATAGTATTGGTTTTTGTAGTGATTGTAACAGTGGCAACGGAAAAGTAACTAAGATAATATCAATATGTGAAAATCTCGTAGGCATTGGATCAGTGATGGATAATTATGTCGGATGCGATTCCTCATGCAACAGTTATAACATAGGGTGACACAGAACTAGCTCCAGTTCATCAATGTAATGTAGGCATGTATTCCGAATATAGTCATACATGCTTATGGAAAAGAACTTGCATGCCATATTTTGTCCTACCCTCCCGTGGCAGCGGGGTCCTATTGAAAACTAAGGGATATTAAGGCCTCCTTTTAATAGAGTACCGGAACAAAGCATTAACACTTAGTGAATACATGAACTCCTCAAACTATAGTCATCACCAGGAGTGGTCCCGATTATTGTCACTTCGGGGTTACCGGATCATAACACATAGTAGGTGACTATTGACTTGCAAAATAGGATCAAGAACTCACATATATTCATGAAAACATAATAGGTTCGGATCTGAAATCATGGCACTCGGGCCCTAGTGACAAGCATTAAGCATAGCAAAGTCATAGCAACATCAATCTCAGAACATAATGGATACTAGGGATCAAACCCTAACAAAACTAACTCGATTACATGATAAATCTCATCCAACCCATCACCGTCTAGCAAGCCTACGATGGAATTACTCATGCACGGCGGTGAGCATCATGAACTTGGTGATGGAGGAAGGTTGATGGTGACGATGGCGACGGATTCCCCTCACCGGAGCCCCGAACGGACTCCAGACCAGCCCTCCGAGAGAGATTAGGGCTTGGCGGCGGCTCCGTATCGTAAAACACGATGAATCCTTCTCCCTGATTTTTTCTCCCCGAACGCGAATATATAGAGTTGGAGTTGAGGTCGGTGGAGCCTCAGGGGGGCCACGAGACAGGGGGGCGCGCCCACCCCCCTGGGGCGCGCCCCCACCCTCATGGATAGGGTGTGGCCCCCCTAGTATTGATTCTTTCGCCAATATTTCTTATAAATTTCAAAAATATTCTCCATGAAGTTTCAGGTCATTCCGAGAACTTTTATTTCTGCACAAAAATAACACCATGGCAATTCTGCTGAAAGCAACGTCAGTCCGGGTTAATTCCATTCAAATCATGCAAGTTAGAGCATCTCCAGCCGCGCCCCCAACAGGCCCCCCCAGGCCGCTTTTTCGGCGCCGGCATCGAAAAAACGGCCCAGTCGCGCTCCAGGATGCCGAAAATCACCGGTTCAGACCTTTTTTCCGCCCGGCGGTCACAGGCCGAACCCGGCGCGCTGGGGAGCAGTTGGGGGCTCCGGCGCTAGGGAAAAGCACGCCTGGCCCACACTGACAGGGGAAAACTCAAGGTTTTCTTCCCCCGACTTGCCTCGCACCCCCCGCGCCCTCGGCCACCACTAGCTATATCCCGGCGACGGCCGCCGCCCTACTCCACTAGATAGCCATTCCCCACCGGAAAATAGCAGCGCTTCGCCGCGACAGCCCCTCCCACAGCAGCTGGGCGTTTCCAGCCGCCGTTTCCGGCCGCGGAGGCGCGGTTTAGCGGCGGGTACACGCCCACCGAGCGCAGGGTGTTCGGCGTTTTTCCTGTCTCGGCGATGGACTCGGATGAGGAGGAAGAGCTCGCCGCGCTGCTGGAGGAGGAAGTCGCGGCCGACGTCCAAGAAGAAGAGCATCTCATGGTGCTCGCCGCCCTCGCCCAGCTGCTGGCGAGCAATGAAAAGCCGCGGCGAGGTGGCTCGGCGCTGGGGCGGGTGAAAGCAAAGAACCGGCATCGTCTCGAAGGCTACTGCATGCTCTACTCCGACTACTTCGCCGATGCTCCACTTCATGGCGAGAAAACATTTCGGCGCCGTTATCGGATGAGCCGAAAGCTCTTCCTCAGGTTTGTGAATTCCATCCGGGAGTTCGACAACTACTTCAAGTGCAAGATGGATTGCACTGGCGCTCTTGGATTCACCTCCATCCAGAAGTGCACGACAGCGATGAGGATGCTTGCATATGGAGCTCCCAGTGATTCACTCGACGACTATGGGCGCATGGCCGAGTCCACCAGCATAGAGTGTTTATACAAGTTCTGTCGGGCAGTGGTGGCAGTGTTTGGGCCACAATACTTGAGAACACCCAATGCGGAAGACACTGCTCGGATCCTAGCCTAGAATGCAGCAAGAGGATTTCCTGGGATGCTTAGAAGCATCGACTGCATGCATTGGAAATGGAAGAATTGCCCATTTGGTTGGCAGGGGATGTACAAAGGCGCCAAAGGCGGTTGCAGTGTGGTGCTTGAGGCGGTAGCCACACAGGACCTCTGGATTTGGCACTCCTTCTTTGGTATGCCAGGAACTCACAATGACATCAACGTGCTGCAGTGCTCTCCTATTTTTTCCAAGCTCGTTGAGGGCCATTCTCCTCCGGTGAACTTCGAGATCAATGGGCACCAATACAACAAGGGGTACTACCTAGCAGATGGCATCTATCTGAGATGGTCGACATTTGTGAAGACGATCTCAAACCCTGTGGCAGGAGGCAAGAACGCCTGGTTTGCGAAAGTTCAGGAGGCTTGCAGGAAGGATGTCGAGCGGGCATTTGGTGTGCTCCAATCTCGATTCGCTGTTGTTCGGTACCCCGCTTAGACCTGGTCCAAAGATCAAATGTGGGAGATTATGACTTGCTGTGTCATCTTGCACAACATGATCATCGAGAGCGAGCAAGAAGACCCAGTGTTTGACACTGAACCATACTACAGGCAGGGTCCTCTAGCCGAAGTTGATCACCATCTACCGGCAACTTGGACTGCCTATCTCAGTATGCGTCAGGAGATCCAAGACCCACAGGTGCATCATCAACTGCAGAAAGATCTGATTGAGCACCTATGGAGGCTCAAGGGGGACGCCGTGTGATGAAATACGAGTTTTTATTTGTTGAACTATATAATTTGTATTGAACTATTTGTTGTTGTACTATTTTGTTGAAGTATTTGATTTTTCTGTGATAAAATATGTGATAAGAAATAATTGTGTTGATAATTGAACGCCGAGACACGGCAAAACCACGCCGAATATGGGCCTATTCTCGCCCATATGGGCCCTTTATTCGCCCAAATTGGGCTGCAAAGTGGGCCAATTTCGGCACCTGGGGGCGACGACTGGGCGCAAAACCGCCCCCAGCGCCGATTGTATCGCCGGCTCGCCCCCAGGAGGTAATTTTTATGCGTCCTGGGGGGGCCAACGGCTGGAGATGCCCTTAGAGTCCACGACAAGGTCAAAAGTGTTTGGAAAAGTAGATACGATGGAGGCATATTAAGGGGCTAGACACATCCTCTTATAAAAATTGAAAATTGTAGTCAATCAATCATGATTAAAGGTCAAAGTCTAGCTTTTTTAACATAAATTTGAAACTTGATTAACTCCACACCACAAGTTGCACAGACTGAAAGACAGACCGCTCAGTTGTAGCCCTGCTAAGGGAGGAGTGAACACGATAATCTTCTCTACTTCTGAAAACAAAATCTTTAAATTCAAAAGACTTATGCAGTTCTTTTTAAAAAGTATGCACCGCAACCCCGAAAGTGCAAAAATTCACAAATGAAATATGTGATTTAAAAACTACTAAGTCACACTGTCATTAACGTTTATTTTAGTAGAAAAGCAACAACTTGAATCATGAAATTTAATTAATGTAACACTAAAAATAGTTTTTGCTTATATTAATATTAAAATGCACATAGAGTACATATTTGGAGGTTATTCAAGTATACTAGGTTTTCATTTTCCCTATTTATATTGAACTTTTTTACTTCATCATAACCAATATTTCCACTTAACAATGTTTTTCTCATTAATACAGAATCTTCTATATAGTATCTTAATTATTTATAACTAGTATGATCAACTATATATTCATGCCATGCTACAATAACATACATATTTGTTATATTGTTATATTATTTGTCATTACATATGTTTTTGTGTTAAACACAAATAACTATTTTTTCATGAATTGGCCATTTTTGGTTTGAGATGTTTTCACAAATCTTTTGTTGCAATGCATTTCACCCTAAAATCTAATAATACCCAGATCATCAAATTACTCTATGTATACATTCATACCGACTGTCTTATAGTGGTTTTATGAGTGTCCATAGGTGTGGTACCCTTAAATATCTACACAACTTGGTAGGAGTGTGTGAATCTATCAAATTGTATGAAAACTCAACTTTAGGTGTAACTAAATAGGGGCTATCAAGAGTAAAGTGTATAAGTGTATATTAGTAAATATTTCCGAATCCCCTCCTTCACACTCACTAGTTTTACTAAGTTTAATATCCTTAAATATCTCAGTAGAAGATCTCCGGTCCAGGCAAAAATGCCAAATGGAGACCGAGCTCCATGGAGGCCTTTATTTGAAAACTTCAAATTTAAACTTTTCAGTTTCAAAAATTTCTGAAAGTAAATACACATATACCTAGATACATAATATATACGTGTGCTAATTTTCACATCGAAATACATTAAAATGTGAGCTGCACAAAAAAGAAAAATTTGAGGCTTTTTAGCATGTGTATTGTTCATCTTTAAAGTCCATAATTTTTTTGTGCAACTCACAATTCAAGGTATTTCATCCTGAAAATTTTCACAGACACACTTTACATCCTTGCGTGCATATGTATTTTTTAAGCTAAAATTTATGAATTTTTAAATTTTCAAAATAAAGGGCTCCATGAAGCACGGTCTCCAAAATGCCCTACTCCGGTCCAAGCATGTATCTAATTATTATATGCTATCCAATATATGTGACAACGAACAGTGTAAACTATAGTGTTTTATACCCCAAGCAAAGTAGGTAACCCAGCCACCCTCCATGTGAGGATTCCAACCGTCTTCGCATCGCCACTGTTACCATGGCGAAGTCAAGTCCGAGGAAAAAATGGATGAAAAAGTCATCGACGATGATAGTTACATCTTTGACTAGGAAAACATGTGTGACCTAGAAAGTGGAATGGTCAAAAAACCTACACACGCCACACCTAGGGGCAACAAGAGTCGACTTCATTCGACTCCCTATCGCCATGAACACAATGTGCCCAGAGTTGATGCGCACGATGCCATTTTGACAATAACGCCACCACAAAATGACACTCCGAGCAAGCTAACCCTATCCTCATGGGAACTGGAATCCATGTTCCCCACACGGACCCCTCCTATCACCGGAGCTATCAATTGAGGGGTAATATATAGCAACTAAAGGGGGGGGGGGGCTGGGGAGAAACAACAGGTCGAGTCCTTGATGAAAATTCTTCAACATAGAATACTTGTATTCTCTTAAAAAACATGTCTCCCTAGATTTGGCACGAAGAGATGAACATTAAAAAAACCTATCATATAGCCTGAGTTTTGGTTATACCTGGTAATGGCGATATTTACGTCGTTACCTTATTGAAGGCATTTCTCGGATACGCTCAAACTCGTTCTTTAGGGTGAAAACTAAGACCTGGTCTTGGGTGGTTCAATCCGGTGATGACAATGCTTGAGAATCACTACCTTCCTCAAGGCGTTAGTGCTGAAGAACCTTGTCGTCTGTGTGATGTCATGAGATGGTTGATGTGAAGATGATCATAGTCACAGTTTGCCAATCGCGAATCTAATCTCTTTGGGTTTTCCCTCGCTTGTGCATAACTTTGATTTTATATGATTGTTATTTGCTGGTGTGTTTTTTGTGTGTATGCCTTGGTGTTGGTTATATACATCCTAACTATGCAAAGAATGAATGTGTGCTTATTGTGTATGTATCATCTTGATTCGCCATTTTAATTCAGTAAAACCACCCTTTGTTGAAAAAAAATGAATGGGTCAACCATTTCTAAATATGGAAGTTTGAATGTTGATGGAATTTGGCGATGACCGCCGTTTACAGTGTGTGTGCTAGCCTTGCTCTGCTGAATCTCGATCAGGAACCTGAATTTATTCAAGCGATGGATGTGAACTCATGAAAAAAGAAATGAAAAAAACAGAGGCCGTAAACCAAGAACGATTCTACTCCCTTCGTCCCATAATATAAGACCATTTTTTATACCGGTGTAATGTCAAAAACGCTCTTATATTGTGCAACGGTGGGAGTAGCATTCATGCACACTATACAGACAAGTGCAAATCTCACCAGGCGCTCTGTTTGGTAAGTATGCTAGCTGATTGACCTGAGCTATGGATTGGAATCAAGTTGGAACAACCCGCACGAGTGGCTGGCCGATCAGAATCTCTCTGGTAGCTGGCACTACTGATTGGAGACTCGCCAGCGCCAGACTTATCTCGGGCCCCGTTTAAAACGATACTACGCATTAGCTGGCTACCTTGATTGTCAACTCTTCTAACATGCGATGATTATTATATCCCATCATCACCATATCTGATTGATGGCTACCTTGATTGTCGTTGCACACAAGTGGCAACGCACTCATCAAATTCCACGATGGCTGCGCGCCCATATACAGCACAGAGCACGAGGGCATCGAAGGATCTCCACATCCGCCGAGAAGTTGCCGGTTGCCACCCTCCTTCTCTCAAAATGATGAAGTCGATCTATGTACTCCCTTCATATCAAAATATAAAACGTTTTTATGACAAGTTTAGCCTACAAAAACGTCTTATATTTTGCTACAACGGTAGTATGTACTTCCGCACGCAAACCTTTTAAGTAATAAAGCGCCTCTTTAAAAAAAGTATGTACGTGCGCACGCATACACTCGCTGTCCTGTCCCACTCGCAACGCAAAGAGCTATCGCAGGAGATCCGTGCAAGCTCGCCAGAGGACAGGATAGGACCCAACTCATCGACACACCCAAAACCACGACCAATCTATACATTGTCTGCTTGCTATCAGGCGTAATGTGGTACATTGACGTGCAGTGCCAGGAGGCGGACCACGATGCCGCTCTAGCAATGCATATACATACACAACCACGCGGAGGCTACCACG
This sequence comes from Triticum urartu, assembly GCF_003073215.2. Classification (NCBI taxonomy): domain Eukaryota; kingdom Viridiplantae; phylum Streptophyta; class Magnoliopsida; order Poales; family Poaceae; genus Triticum; species Triticum urartu. The sequence goes on from NC_053028.1 coordinate 703,745,691, forward strand.
TCTCGCGGATCATGTAGGCCGTGCCCTTCGTGATTCATGTTGCTAGTAGGGATGAAAACAGTGTGAAAACAAAGAGAACCGGGTACTACCATATTTATTTTCATATTTTTTCGGAAGCGGAAACGAATATGAATATGAAAACTCCAGAAACGGATATGGAAACAAATACTATCCTTATTTTAGGGAGGTAACAAATACTATCGAAAACAAACACGGAGTGAATACGGAGCGGACATGGCAACAAAAGCAGGTGTTGACCGGAACTTAAACCCCTTGAACCATAAAGAAAAACACAAGTAAACCAACAAACTTCATCAATTGTTAATATGGCTACAAAATAATATGATTTGCTTAGTGACTTACCGTAGTATTGTAATAGCACTGGACAACTATGTATAGAACCTAGTTGAATGTGTGCATGGTAGTAGAAGGCCGGCCTCACATGAGCCATTCTGTGCATTCTGTCTTAGGTTGTTGTTTGGTGGTTGAGCTACAAAGTAGCCATAGGAGCACATGCACTAAAAATGGAAATTCCATATTCACAGAATAGGAAAGTGCCATTAGTGGCTATTCCACCAAAAAAATTTGTTCCATTTTTGTTTCCTTTCCACGTAAAATATTTTCGTTTCAGTTTTGCAAATTTATGTTTTCGTATTTCTATTTCCTCTCCATTTCCGTTTTTCATCTGAAAAAGCGAAAAGTTTTCACTCTGTTTTCATCCCTAGTTGCCACCGAACACAAGGCCATGTCCGATAATATGTTTTGAAAGCCAGGCTCTCGGGAGCACTTTATTTATTTATTTTGGCAGAAAACTTTACTTCCATTTCACAACAAATTCTGAGAAAAGAATGTGATTTTTTAGGGGAAAAAGAATGTGCTTCTACATATACATGTGTAGTACATACGTTTGAATTTTCATGAAAATATATATTTTGTGTCACAAAAAAGGAAAATACGTGTATAAAATTGGGCCTTTTCATTGTTTTTTTGCCAGATTTTTCTCTTTTTGCGAAGGCTACAGATCAATATATTATTTAACGAAATTTTACAAAACTGTGAAGAACATTTCTATGTATCCGTGCAAAAAAAAAGTCATTTGTTCTGAAACTTGCAAATAGCATTTAATTACTTTTTAAATACGTCCGGTCTCAAAATGCCACACTCCATGTGTAGCTACTAGCATATGCCACATTCCATTCACCGAGATATGTTGCTTCTGGCTGGGTGAGATTGGTGCAAAGAAGAAATAGCTATTTCTAAATAGAATGAAAATAATAACCCCTTTTAATGTTCTTATATGTACTCCCTCCATTATTATTTAGTCCGCGTATTAGCTTTGGTCAATCTCAAGCTTTGTAAACTTTGACAAAGTTTATAAACAAAAATATTAACATATACATGCAATAACAAATCAATACCATTAGATTCATTATTGAATGTACTTTCACGTCATTTTAGTTCTTTATGATAAATATTTATAATTTTTCTATAAATTTGGTCAAACTTTACGAAGTTGACTTCAGTCAAACCTAATATGCTGAGTAAATAAAAACGGGGGAGTAACTTGTGACTCACTTCATATCCTGCCGGTGCACATAATTCTGTGATGACTTTGCAACAAGGGCAATGCTATCCATCGGGCACCGATCCGATTGTCATATCAATTACCCCGCACGCTATACGTACGAGTAAAGGAAAACAGCTCCCCTGGCCACCTCACTCCCTCGCTCACTCTCCTCTCGCACTCCCTCTCCTCTCTCCACCTATGTGCTGCCATTGATGGCGTCACTCACCCTCGCCGTTGGGCCGCAATGCCTTGCTTGCCTCGGAGTCGACCTGCACCATGTCATTGTTGCTGCACTCCTCCCAGTCTTTCCAAGAAGGCATTGCGGCCAAACGGCGAGGGTGAGTGACACCGTCAATGGCAGCACATAGGTGGAGAGAGGAGAGTGAGCATGGGAATGAGGTGGCCACGGGAGCTGTTTTCCTTTACGGGAACGTTCCGACCGTGCTGGTCAGACCTGCCGTTACACGCACTGTGAGCCCTCTCGCCACGTGGATGATTGGCCACATCAAAACGTGCTAAAAATGTCAGATTTTCTGTGCGGTGCAAAATATAATGTTTTGTAAAGTGGTGGTATTTCGCTAATTGTGACACGATTGTGGTGATTTTGTGCATTTTACTCGTACGCCACTGCCGTCACCTCCCACGCACATCCAACGGAAAAAAAACCATCATCCACCCCTCCCCACGTCTCTACTCCCAACCCATGTGCATGGAGAGGATGGGTGGTTGAAAAACTGACGAGAGACCGCGCCGTCTAGCAGAGCAGCAGGACCCAAGCTCGTCGCAGCCCACATCTCACGCTCACAACATAGCGGCCTAGCCCAAGCATAGCCTTCAAAGTCTGAGTCATCTATGGTTATGAGGGGTTGGATTGACTTCAAAAGGAATTGGAAGTGGTCAAATGAACCGGATCCGATCCAAATCACCCCAAATTAAAAATCCCCAAATCCTACCAACAACCGTAACCCTAGCCCTAGCCTACTAGACATATTACAGTTGATGCTTACCTCAGAGTCGAACTGCACCATGTCGTCATCGTTGCTCTCTTCCCCGTCTTTCCAGGAAGGCATTGCGTCCTGGCAGCAAGGGTGAGCAGCATCGTAGAGGTGGAGAGAAAGGAGAGGGAGTGCCAGAGGCGAGTGAGTGAGTGAGAGAGGGAGTGATGTGGCCACGGGAGTTGTTTCCCTTTACGGGAACGTTCTGACCCCGTCGGTCAATGGCCATTACATGAATCGTCTCCCCTATCGGCTCACGGAGGATTGGCCACATCAAAACGTGCTAAAAATGGTCAGTGTTTCTGCCACTGTTAGATTTTCAGCATGGTGCAAAATGTAACCTTTTTTGTGAAGTGGTAGTTTTTCTCTAAATGTGACACAGTTGTGGTTGTTTTGTGCCTTTTACTCGTACGCCCCTTCCATCTCCCCCTCCTTGCACACCCAGTGGAGGACAAAAATCCTCATCCACCCCCCCCCCCCCCCCCCCCCCCGCCCCCCCCCCCCCCCCCCCCCCGTTTTTCTACTCCCACCCACGTGCATGGAGAGGACGGGTGGTTGAACAGCTGACGAGAGACCGCGCCGGGTAGCAGAGCAGAAGCACCCCCGCTCCCTGTAGTCCCAGCATAAACTATGACCTATGGTAGCATTTGGCGCCTCTGGTTGCAGCTCCACATGCTAGCGCTCGCAACCTCGACGACAACGATCATCGCGGGCTCACATCACGCATCGATGTCAATCGCAGCCCACGCGGATGGCCGATCACTGCAGCGATGTGTGACCTCTCAGCCCCGCCGCTCATCGTGGCCTTTGCTCGTACTACTCTTGTCGACGTTGTAGCACACCATTTAGCTAGCAGCAACGGCAGACAGCTTGCAGCATCATACCCTCCAAGACGCACGGCAAAAAAAACCATCGCCTTCTGCATGACCAGCCCTTGTGTGCACCACGTTGTGGCTTGAGCTCAACCTTGTGAGGACCATGCAAGGTGGATTTCTGCAGGGAAGGAGAGATGGTAAAACATGAAAGAGCTCGTTCTTGCGCGATCCATGGAGGATTGGTACGGGAAGGATAGAGGGCAACACGAATGAGCTAGCCGGAGAAGAGAGCATGTGAAGAAGAAGGGGAGAAGCTACAGGAAAAACAAGTGGACGAACGTGGCTCCCTTTGCCGTAAGGTAGGCAGTAAGGGAGCCCACATGCATCTCGACCGAGCGACCGATGCACGACGCGACCGGTGAGCCGAATTGGATTGTTTCCCTTCTAAAAATTGATCTAGCGGGGATAAGAAAAATGTTAATTTTTCCATTACACCAAATAAAATTAGTGCTACTTGTTGCCATTTTATTTGGAAACATAGAACATACAAAGATTCCATCTCTTGCACATACGCTCATCCCTATGGACGTATGCACATATACCCTATATACCCCTATCACCACCTTGTAATCGACACACAAATCATACCATTGAAATAATAGCGTCAAAATGCATGAAAACAACTTAGGAAATACAGGAGCACCAATGTCAAGTCTAAGATCTGAATCCAGGTTAGTTGATTATACCACAACTAACCTAACCATTTAATGGAATCTCCAATGTTGTACCCCAAAATGGACATACCAAATGTCCACAAACACGTCCAGACATGCGGCGGACAACGGTAAGGGAGGCGATCATCCAACCGTATGCATAAAGAAACCATCAACTCAGACAACTTGATGGTGTAGGTGGAGCTAGAGAAAAAAATCACATGGGCTGTGAGGACATGTGTCCCAACTGACGGTGGGTCAAGCAGACTTTCTGGGCACCTGCAAAGATCCCAAGGTTTTGTCTGCATATGTGGGAGTTAGGACATATGGATTGGTCAGCGAACATTTGATGCACGGGGTTGGAGGGCAAAATGTGTCCAAACCACGCGGTTCAAACATTTAGGTGTGCTTTGACAGATTGCATTGGAGATGGCTTAAGATATGCTTAGTTCACACTCTTTTCTTATCTAGCCCTCCCCCTCACCCTACCGCATTTTTTTCAATTCCTTCAACGGATATTTACTTCAATAAAATTCTTTACCATTCTTTTTCTTGTATAATGAGTTTTTTATACAAAACAGATGCAAAATATTTGCGTTGTTTGATTTGGTAACAATTTTAAAAAATAGAACGACAATGGAGGTGTCAAAGCCTATACTCTCAATAAATAATGTTCCCTAATGCCCATAACAATGATGATCTGGATGGAGGCATTTCTAAACACTCTAGCATTCTTCTCGGTGCAAATCTCTAAGACACATGCATAAATAATATTAATGTGACCATTTTTCATCTAGATTCCTGGTTTCATGAACTTTATCCACAAATTTGCCAATGAGATCGGGCCGATAAGCCCTAGACAATCTTTAATAGATTCACAAGTCCTCTTAGAGAAAATCATTTGAAAATAATGTAGGTTGTGAATTTGTTAACTCCCTTTCAAACCTGGCAAATGACACAAGTTGGTCAATTCCGACACTTCCGCGCGTGCGCGCGGGGGGGGGGGGGGGGGGGGGGGTACGCACTATTTTTTGTCGGAAAAGTGGATGAGCCTAGCCAAGAGTTTTTGTTTAATGGGAGAGGATGGATTTTTTTAAATAGTTTGTGGGGTCAATGATAAAGTAGGCCCCATATATTTCGCTTTCCAATGCTCATCAAGTAGCCGTGAATTTCCACCAGATCATGTCTGTAATGATTCATGCAATGCATGACCAAGCAAATTTTGTTTTCTCATATGTTTTCCGAAGCGACATGTTTCTCATGTGGCTAAAAGAAAAAAAAAAGTAAAGAAGCCTTCCAAATAAACAAAAAATTTAAGTCACAATTCATTTATTAACATATCAAACATCATTGAAATTATTAAATTCTGAAATTTTATGGTAAGAATGCATTTCATCAAATCTTTAATAAAAACATAGTTACATATTTATTTATAAACATAGAAAAATGTTGCAATGAAAATATATTTTATTAAGACAAACATACACATCTTTGTTATTATATTTTTTATAATTTATAAAATTGAAATAAAAAATCATACTAAATATAATAAAAAACAAATTCGGTCTTTTTTGTTTGCAATCGAGTACAAATATAATATTTTGGTTGGAAATTATTAGTGTAATTGTCTTTCTAATAAAGATGAGGTCATGTTCTTTATATAAATACTCTGTCTTCTAATTATATACACTCATGTGAATGGTATATATATATATGACGTGTTAAACTTAATTGTTTTTCTTTATTTATATTAAACATTTTTACTTTAGTACTATATGCCTTATCTTAGTAGTAACCACATATTATTTTATTAATACACGCAATTTTCAACATACTATTTTGACTAGTATTTTTTGTATAACTAGTATAATTAACTATATATTCACGCTTTGGTATAGTAACATTCATAATTTTTATTATTTATCATTATCCAAATAGTTTTCACATGTTAAAGATTAAATTATATTTTTATCAATAAATGATATAAATTTCATTTTAATTTGATATATTTATGCAAATCTTTTATCACAATGCATTTCTCCATAAATCTAAGAGAACAAATATATAACATTTCTTCGAGTATACATTTCTACAGATTATATTATAGCATTTTTATGTCTTTCCATATCCTTAGTATCCTTAAATATCCAAACTTGGTAGAGTGTGTTAAGAGTTTATGAGGAGTCTCAAATTTAGCTGTAACACTAAATAAATAAATTCTACCAACTGTATAGTGTGTAATGTGTCCATAAGTTCCTCTCCGCTCTCATTACCGGAGCTTCCAACAAAGAAAGGGGATCCCATGAGTTCATCGAGGGTCGCCGAAAACCATGTCGGCTTACTCTCGCTTGGCACTTACTGCAATTAGGAGGAAGGGGGAGAGGGGGTTGAGCCCTGGTTGCTAATATATATGACTCAACTGTAAGATACTTGTATCATATCTAAAGAGATTTCTCACTTAATCGATGAACAAAGATGAACACAAAAGAAAATCCTTTCAAATATAGAAATCTGAATCTGGATGTAAGTTGGGGAGTATCCCTACAACCTGTGTTGTGGTCTTGCTCTGCTGAATCTCGATCAGAAAGCTGATTATGCATGCTGGGCAGATCGATCTGGACTCACCAAAAAAAAAGAATAAAAACAGAGGCCAGAAACCAAGAACGATCTTGGCATTACACGGCAACAGTGCCACTTCGTGTTGTCTGACACAACCGCTGAAAACCACATCACTCCCTCACCACGCGCTGTACCTCGACCACACAAGCACACGTGCAAGCGCGTGTGTCACTGTCAGACATCAACCCACGTCCAGCTCAACTCATAGTCGAGAGAGCTCAGCTGGGATCTTTATAAGGCAGCAACGCTGCACAGACAGACACGCAAGCAGCCGCGCACACCAACCATCGTCAAAGCGGTGGCCCTGTTTGGATCCCTAAGTTAGAGTTAGTTTTAGTTAGTTGAGGCTCAAATAACCTAAAAATATTCAAATATGATGGGTTAGTTTCGGTTAGTTGGATCCAACCCACCCTAAAAAACTAGCCACCACATTAGAGGAGCTTATTTGGGTTAGTTTTTTTAGGCCTACTAGAAAAAATAGTAAAAAAAGTTATCCCTCTCATTCAAACATGATTCAAAGTAGTCAAATGATTGAGAAAGAATATTTATTATTAATCTAACCCTACCATCCAAACAGCTCTTTGGTTAGAGTTAGTTTAGGGTTAGTTTAAGGTTAGAATCTAACTCTAACCTTTAACTGAGTTAGAGTATCCAAACAGGGCCGGTATCTCGACCGCAAGCCATGGCGCGCGCCTTTGCACGCTCCATCTCCTTCCCTCTCAGCCCCTCGAGGTCTCCCAAGGCGCGCGCTCCGTCCCCGTCGTACCACGGGCGGTCCGTGAGCTTGCCGTGCCGCTCGCACACGATCTTGGCGCACCTCCACACCCACATCCGCTCCGTGCGCGCCTGGGCGCAGCAGGGCACGGCGGCGTTGGCCGCCTCCGTGGCCACGGGGCTGGCGCACGTAGACGCGCTCCATGCCGCGCTCGGCGACCTGCTCGACCTGCCCGAGGCCCAGGCCGCGCTCTCCGGCGCCGGCGGCAGCGTCGACCGCCTCCTGGACTCCTTCCTCCGCCTCGCCGACGCGCACGGCTGCTTCCAGGAGGCCGTGGTGCCGCTCAAGCAGGACGTCGCCGAGGCTCTGGCGGCCGTGCGCCGTCGCGACGGGGCACACCTGGCTTCGGCAGTGCGGTCGCAGCGCAGGGCCGGGAAGGAGCTCGCGCGCCTGGCCGCCACGGCCAGCGAGTGCGCCGTCGGGCCCTCGCGCCTGAGCATCCTCGGCGGCGGTCATGGCAGCTCGGCGGAGGTGGAGGTGACGGGGCTGCTGATGGAGTCGGCCGCGGCCACGGCGTCGGCTTCGGCCGCGCTGTTCGGGGCCGTGGCGGCCATGTTGGGGTCCGTGGCGGCGGAGTCGTGCTCGTGCAAAGGGACGGCGGCGCTGGCGTGCCTGGTGACGAAGAACAACAAGAAGGCGCCGGCGCCGGGGTCGGGGTCGGAGGAGATAGCCGTGGCGGAAAGGCTGGAGGAGCTGGAGGAGTTCATCGAGGAGATGGAGGCCGGGAGCGAGAAGGTGTTCCGGAGCCTCGTGCAGACCAGGGTCGCGCTCCTCAACATCCACACGCTCCACATCTTCTAGCTTTGCTACTATCATGTGCCATCCATCTTAGCTGTACTAGTGAAATTAGTGGCAGAAATCCAGCGTAACCGTAAATAAGTAGATGATGAATAGAAGAAGGAATTTGTAGTACTAAGAGCATCTCTAGCAGACGTAGATCATGAATAGAAGAACGAATTTGTAGTACTAAGAGCATCTCTAGCAGACTTCTTAAAATCGCAAATTGTAAAACTGAAATTCGGGAAAAAAATTGCATTTTAAGGATTTATTTTAGCTACGGCCAAACAGACGTTGTAAACAAAACTGTAAAACTGGGATAAAGTGCTCATTCCTCCAGTCCGGCCGCTGCCGCTCCTTCCCCCAGCCGGCCACACCGGCCACGCCTAACCCCATCGGCCACACCCAGTCCCTGTCGGCTGCGCCCCATCTTCACGTCGGCCGCGCCCCATCACCACGCGGCCACGCCCCGTCGCCTCCGCCGTCCGTGCGTTGCTCTACTGTCAGCCACGCCGGCTGAGTCGTGCCCCTTTGCCCGCCGTGCCGGGAGGATTCCGGCGGCCAGGCTGAGGTCATGGGAGGCCACGGCGATGTCGAGCTCGTCCAATTTGAACCGGCGGCGATCGATTGCGGCATCTAGCGGCCTTTTCCGGTGTGCGGTGATAAATTCCGACGAGTTTAGGGTGGATTCCGACAAACTCCACGGCGGCATGTTTGCTCCGACGAGTTTAGGGCGGATTCCGACAAACTCCGCGGCGGCATGTTTGCTCCGACGAGGTTTGACCGGTATACGAGGCCCTCTAGATTCGGCCTTCCAACCTCCAAAGACAAGGGTTTCGGGTGTGCATTTTCGATGGCCCTTAAAAAATTTACGGGTTGGACCACTTTTACAATTTCTATTCTGAACACTTTTTTCGAACAAAACTATAAAACACAAAAATTTTACGGGTTTGACCACTTATACGGGGTCTGCTAGAGATGCTTTTATTGGATCTGCGCATCATTTAGTGTTCAGAGTTTAGTACACTTTTCAAAATGTTAAAAGAGAAGTGGAGAGTGATAAAATATGATGCAGGGAATTAAGCATGACGTGTCATCACTGATCAGAAGTAATCTTATCATCCAAGCAAATTGTGCAACTCATGTTTCTTCTGAATCTAATGTTTGGTTAAAAAACAACTAGTTTGGATCTCCTCCCCCAATTTCGGCGTGAATTTGGAGACTTTGATTGCAAAGGCTCATCTGTTATTTACAGCCGAAGCCCATATATGGAGAGGGCCGTACACCACAGATGCACCGTCCTCTAAATAAAAAACACAACACTCCTCTTCTCAAAATATAAACCGTGCTTGACTTGGTCCTGTCTTTCATGCATGTTTTGATAATCAATACATATATCAAAACACATGGATTGAACATTTATAAATTGTATCACCGTATTGTCCGGAAAACAATTTCGTTTCATATATCTTTACACTAATTTATAGACATGCAGTAATAAAATTCATAGAGAGTTGTGTGATGAAGAATAAAGATAAAATAAATTATACCTTATATTTTAGAAAGGAGGGAGTGGTACTCTCTTTTTATTTGCACGGAGGGAGTGGTACTCAGAAGCACCACATTCCGTCACTGAAAAGTCGGTTAGGAAAACAAAATTAAAATCGTTCATAAATCAATGGACAGTACATCAGATGCCAACACAGGATACATGGGAGTCACCGGAGATGGGCAAGACATCGACGTACTATTATCCCTAAATGCCCTTTTTTAAACTTAGACATCACTGACCCCTCGAAAAACTGATTCCCACATTTGATATGCCTCTAAGCCGTGTCAAATAGTTTCGCCAAATAGTATGGCATCTTTACTTTTACCACATCAGATGGGCTAGCAACTTGGATTTAATAGGGCCTGTTTGGGACTGCTCCGCTTCACAAAAATCGGTTTCGCTCCACTAAATTCACTTTCGAGCATTTTTTTTAGGGAACTACGGCGGGCAAGGCCAGCCTGAACTCATTTTATTGAAAACGTTTTACATAGTATTTACAGAGAGGTGAGAGGGGGAGGGGGGGGGGGTTAAGGAGAAAGATAAAAGCTAGGGACTAAGCTACATCCAGACGGGACAACATAATTCCCCAGTCGATCAGAATTTGTTTCCGGGTCTCATTAGCACGTCTGTTTGACCAAAGGAAGATTTCTTGACCAGCACGACGGAGAACAGTTCCCAAGGATTCGACCTCATTTCGGAAAATTTTGGCGTTTCTTCTTTTCCAGATACTCCAGAGGATAGCCAAGATGACAGTGTTGCGGGCCTTGCAAGTAAGCTGTGGATTTTGCAGGTCGTGTATAGTCTCGCAATCAGCAGGAGCAATGTTGAGGGAGTCGACGACCGTCCAGACCTCAGAGGCCGTTGGGCAGTGTAGCAGCAGGTGGGAAGTTTATTCTGTTTCCGAGCAGAATGGGCAGGAGTCGGAGTCTGACAAGCTTCTTTGGAATCGACGCTCATTGGTGAACAATCGCCCTTTGTGTGTGAGCCAGAGAAACAACCTGCATCGGTTAGTCGCATAGTTCTTCCCCCAGATGAAGTCGTCTGTGAACAGTTCCTCTGGCCGAGAGGCAAAAGCCGCTTCATATGCATATGCAACAGTGAGGGGTTTGTCATTAATCCTGCATATACGTGAATCTGGCACCTGCGACATTAAGATAACAGTGGCTAATAGGGATCGCAAGGATTGAAGTTCGGAGTTAGCAGCGTTGGATAAACGTGGCTGTAGTGAAAGGCGCAGGTCCACATCGGCTAGCACGAACGCAACTGAGACATTCGGTTTGGTGGTGTGGGAGAAGAGATTTGGATAGTGGGAAGCTAGAGGAACGACGCTGATCCAGAGGTCCAGCCAGAAGGCGGTAGAGATACCGTTGCCAATTTTGACCCGGGTGATGGAGCGAAAAAAGGAAAGGCCGGAAGATAGATCTTTCCAGACATTCGTGTGCAACCTATGGGAGTCCCCAATGTAGTGCCCACCAGCCCATCCGTAGGTGTTAGCAAGCCACGTCTCCCAGGAGGCGTTGCCTGGGCAGTGGATTTTACTTAGCGATTTGAGGAGGAGGAAAATATTGTGGGTGCGTAGGCAACGAAAACCGAGACCCCCCTTGCCAATCGGTGCACAAACCTCATCCCAAGCAACCTTACACTGTCCCCCATTGACAGTGCCGTCACCGGCCCAGAAGAAAGCGCGACAACGTTTGTCGATCTCTAGAGTAGTGCCAGCAGGAAGAAGCATAGCGCTCATGGCGTAGGTGGGGAGGGCACGAATAACGGACTTGACGAGGACCGCCCTACCGGCTGCAGAGAGGTGTCCTCACCACCCGGCCAACCGCTTGTCTACCTTGGCAATCATAGGGTGGAAATCTAGCAGCCGTAATTTATGCGTGGATAAAGGGAGGCCGAGGTAATTTTGAGGGAAAGAAGCAACTATGCAACCTAGAGAGGATGCCATAAGCGTAGCAGAGTGAGGGTCTACGTGGATCGGAGCGAGCGTGCTTTTCTCAAAGTTGATCGTAAGCCCAGTAGCCAATGAGAAGTTATGTAAAATAAGTTTAAGGTGGGCTAGATGATCGGGGTCGGCCTTGATGATAATGAGAGTGTCATCGGCATATTGAAGCACCGGGCAGGGGGAGTTTGTGGTGATTGGATGTTGCAGAAGGCCTTGGTTGGAGGCATGAAGAATCATATGTTGCAGGATGTCGACAACAATAATAAATAGGTATGGGGAGATTGAATCGCCTTGCCTAAGGCCATTTTTGCATTGGATCCAATTCCCGGGGACACCGTTGAGCAGGATGGCTGATTGACTGGAGTTATTTAACATCATAATCCAACGTATCCAAGTATCTGGGAAACCTTTCGCCTTGAGAATCTTGCACAGACAGTCCCAGGAGACTGAGTCGAAGGCTTTCTTAAAGTCTAATTTTAGAACTAAAGCCGGGCAATTCCGCTTGTGGCAAGCTTGGACAATATCCGCGGCAAGGACGAAGTTTTCCGCAATGTTACGTCCTTTAATGAACCCAGATTGGTTAGGGTGGACGAGGTCCGGAATAAGAGGTTGAACACGATTAGTTAGGCATTTGGAGTAGAGTTTTACGGAGCAGTTCTGAAGCGAGATCGGCCTGAGGTGATCTGGTTCGGAAGTTGCTAGTTTTTTAGGAATGAGAACGATAAAGGACTTGTTAATGCGTGTAAGGTCGGTGGTGCAAGAGTGAAAAGAAGATAAAAGATGCATCAGATCGTTTTTAACAAGATCCCAGTTTGCTCTGTAAAAAGCCGGCCCAAAGCCGTCTGGGCCTGGACTTGCGTTGTCGTTCATGGAGAGGAAAGCCTTCTTGAGCTCATCTATGGTGAAAGGCACGCATAGAGAGTTGGACTGAGACGAATTGAGACGAGACGTTGAAACCAACTCATCAAGGTTGGGGGGCATGTGACAGGCGGTTGGAGAGCCGATGATTTTTTTGAAGTACTCACGTAGAGCCTGATGCTTGCCTGAGTGAGAGGAAACATCGAAGCCGTTTACGGTGATGGCCTTTATCTGCTTTTTACGCATACGAATGGTGGCGCAAAGGTGGAAATACTCAGAGTTCTCATCTCCGAGGGAACAGTCCTTAATTTTGGCACGTTGACGCCAGTAAAGCGCGGAGAGAGCATTGTGTCGATGTAGCGAGAGAGCCACCTGGGTGCGCAAGGAGCGTTCGAGGGTGGACAAAGTACGCGATTCTTCTATCTTGTCAAGGAAGGTGATGACAGTTTTACAGTTTTTGGTGATCACCAGAGGAGACCTAGCCTTCCTAGCCCAAGTCTTGGCTGCGGCCCGCATCCGTTTTAGTTTTAGGCATAGAGAGGCTAAGTTCTGAGAGGGAGGAGGAACACTGTTCCAATTTTGCGTGATAAGATTTTTGAAAGGCTGTAAACGCAGGAGACCATTGTTGAAGCGAAAGATGGATGGTTTAGGAATTTTGGAGGATGCAGAGAGGACTAATGGAACATGGTCTGACGTCGTACGGCAAGAGGATGTGAGAGAAGAGTCTGGTAGAAGAAAGCTCCGGTCGGTGTTAACGAAAGCCCTATCGAAATGAACGAGGATAGGAGGGGTCTGCTGATTGGACTAGGTATATAACTTGTCGAGCAGGGGAAGCTCCTGAAGCTTAATTTGATTAAGCACGGAGGAGAAGAAATTAGCCTCAGAGTGGTCAAAGTTATCATTCGATCGTTCTGAAGGTCTGATAGTGAAGTTAAAGTCGCCAATAAGCGCCAAGGGCCGGAGACAGATTGGCCTAGCTGAAGTAGTTCATTGGCAAAGGCTTACTTGTCTGAGGTAGCACACGGGCCATAAATATTCGAGATTGAGAAGGTATCGTTATTAGCCTTGGCCGCGAAGTGTAACATTAAGGAGAACGTTAGTGAAGTAACAGAAGAGACCGAGAAGTCCTGATCGTTCCAAGCAGTAAGGATCCCGCCGGCAGATCCAATTGAGGGAAGAAAGTGAAAGGAGCGCAGATTAGGGGGAAGAAAGGAGCTAGCCTTAAAAAAGGAAATGTCGTCGAGTTTGGTTTCCTGGAGACAAATGAAGGAGGCATCGAGGCCGGAAAGAGCAGATTTAATGTCATTGCATTTTTTGTTTCTTCCTAGACCACGAACGTTCCAAGAGATTATCCGGGTTTTAAGATTCATAAAAACTGGGCGGACACCAAAGTTGAAAGGATACAAGGCCGGACTGGGCGAACTTGAAGCAACTGAATTTAAAACAAAGAAGGCCTAAGGCCGAGAGATAGCTAGCACAAGTGCACAGGTGCGACGAAGCGAAAAGCAAATCACCGCCGCGGCCTAGCTCAGAAGAGCCTAACCCTAAGGCCGAAGCACTACTAGGAACGATACAACCCGTCACAGGCCGACGGTAGGGGGCAACGATGGGACACGCATCACGGGAGAAGATGCACAACATTAAGCAGATGGTTCTCCGTCAGAGAGGGTTGAGATGGGCACGTCGCAGGCGGCAGCGAGTTCGAGGACGTCGCGGCGAGGGAGCGGCGAGGTCACTTCGCTTGCCATGTCGATGAGCTTCGAGGGGATCAGCGCCTTCCCACCTTCGGAGAGCTTTCCTTCCTTAAGAGTGCGGACCCGTTGAGAGGCCTTTTGAAGGATGGAGACGTAGGTCGGAGGCTCGATGCCGGCGAGGCGTGCACTCCGGCGGCGGGCTGGGGGAGACGCCGGAGTGACATGCTGCATGGCATCCGAAGCTGGATCCTCAGCGATCTCATGCACCAGCGGCGTAGCTGGCCAGGAGAGGTCGATGCCGTCAAGGCCACCAAGAGGGGCATCGGGCGGTGGAGCGGGCAGTGCCTGGGAGTCACGGTAGATGACGTCGACGGAGGTGACCAACGATTTGGAAGGACCGACCGTGGCAATCTTGGAGAGATGACCGATGGAGGCAGTGGCGAAGTTGGCGACGAGAATGCCGGGCGCCGCACCGAGAGTCCGCATGGGGATGCGGTAAAAGCCGGGATCACCAAAGGCGCTGATCACAACGATGTCGAAGAAGCCTGGGCGCATGTAGATGAGGATGTTGGCTGGCTTCTCGAGAAGAGGCTTGGCCTTGACAGCGGGCGCCGGGGAGGCCCACATCGTGCGTCCGCCGGGAAGCTCCGCGACCCGCCCCCCGTCATCGTTCGAGGCTAGGGGCGGCGGAGGGGGGGCGAGATGCTCGTCCATGCCGACGGGGAAGTCGTCGTCAGCATTGCCATCAGAGGGTGGTGCAGAGGCGAAGTCGAAACCGGCGGCGGGTAGGTTGGTGCAGGAGATGATGGAGACCGAGGCGATGGTGCCAATGCCATTGAAGCCGTGCATGGCCAGGGCGTGAGGGACGTCATTGACATCCCTGGCCTTGACAGTGACGAGCACCGCGGAGTAGTCAACGCCGGCCAAGCAAATAGGGTTTATGTCGAAAGGATTGGCATAGGGGCCAGTGGAGTGGAGGATATGCTGTGGGAACCAGTGTTCGATGGGGAAATCTTCTATGGAGAGGGCGTCAAGGTCACGATGAGGGAAGAGGAAGCAGTTGTCGGTGTCGCTATGGCGATTGAGGTGGACGGTGTGCTCACGGCCCAGGAAAGGGCCCTCCTCGATGGTGCGCTCGCGGTCGTCAGGCGTGGCGAAGACGACCATGCCCACCCCATGAGAGGCAGTGACCAGAGCGTAGGGCGGGTTCCCGGCCTCCTCTTGGAAGGCGCGACGAACGATGTTTGCCAGGTTGGCCGCCGGGGGGGTTGACGTAGGCGTAGGCGAGGTTCTCGAAGTGCTCGAGGGGGACGTAGGGCATGAACACATTGACGCAGTCGGGGCACGAGGAGCGTGGCTCCATGTCGATGTCGACGGAGGCCTCGTCGGAGTCCGTGGACTCCTCTCCGGAAGCAAACTCCACCTCCTCGGGATCCTCCTCCTCGCTGCTGTCATCGGAGAGGATGATGACGGAGCCGAAGGAGGTCAAGCGATCGTGGGCGACTGGAGTGGCGGTGGCTGGAGTAGAGGGGGTGGAGCTGGGAGCAGCGCCGGGCACCACCGGAGCAGCCATCACCTCCTCCACGGGCGCCAGGGGGATGAAGTCCGCCATAGGACCTGCGTGGTGAGATGAGAGGGAGGGCGAGGGAGAAGAGCCGTTAGTCAACCGAGAGGAAAACGGGAGAGATGGGGAGGAGGCGCCATGGAAACGAGAGGGGAGCGTACAGTCTCGCTGCCGGTGGCCGGAGATCCAATAGTTCCTACATCGCATTGGGTCTCTGCAGTGGCGAACTCGGTGGTTTAGGGCTAGGCAGCGAAAGCAGCGCATGAAGAAGTTTGAGGGAAGGCGCTGTTTAAAAAGAGGTGAAGGAGTGGCAAGGATAGACGTGCTTTGGCGGGAAGAGGGGCGCGCCGCGCCATGCAACAGAGCATGGGCGAAGGAGGTGTGAGGAGGGTGAACCGAGGCAACCAGGTCGACAGGAGGCGCAGAGGTGGCAGACGCACGCGGATGCCCAGAGTGGGAGAAGGTCAAACCTGTGGGTTGGAGAGGGGGGGACTTTCTAAAAGGAAGAAATTGGGCTTTGCATGTGTTAGCCATGGGAGAGGCCCCTCCGGAGTTGGCAAAATGCCAGTGGCGCTACAATCGATAGCAATGGGCCTCCTACGTGGGAACCGATGGGCATCGGGAGGGGGGAGGCGGGTGTCATGGCACGGCTCGGCAACGGGCAGGGAGGCGTGTGGTGATGGGTTGTGTGCAAAGGTTTGTTGGCTGCATGCGAGGGATCTGGGAGCGCACTCGGATTGGCTAGGAGGGGAGTTGCATGCATGCGCGTCGGGGGCTAAGGGTTGTTGGCTGCATGCGAGAGATCCAGGAACGCGCGAGGATTGGCCAGGAGGGTGGTTGCATGCATGCAAATCGGGGGCGGGGCAGGTCTTGTGAGCCTCTATCTGAGCAACAGGAGTCCTTGATGCAGCACGGGGGTCCGTGGTGATCTCATGCGCGGGGAGCTCGGTTCCTGCACGCGCGCCAACCAAGGTAGCAGAGGGAGCAGGAGGGTTCGCATTGCCATGGCTGGCAGCGGTGGCCAGTTGAACAGGAGCACGCGCAATAGGACAGGAGGGTCGGACAAAACCAACATTGAAGAGGGTTACGTCTCCATGGCAGTCACGCACCGGGAAGAAGACAAACTGGTCGGAAATTTGAACGCCAGAAAACGACGAGCCGGAGCCGGAAGGGGGACCCATGTGAAACGAAAGCCTAATCTCACTAGCGCTAATACCTCCTAACGTAACAATGAACTTCGCGATATCTGAATTAGCCACTGTTAACGAAAATAAGCCAGCACCAAAAGAACGAATCATAGGGATTTCAGACTCCGACCCTAACCAACACTTTAGCAAGGAGAAGACAACAAGATCATCAAGGCTAGGGGACGGGGGAAGCAGCTTGATCCACACGGAAGTTGGGGAAACCAACTTCGAATTCGGATCAAGCGGCGAACATACCGGCGATGAGAAGTTCTCTAGCACGAACTGCAGAAGCGCGTCACCAGGCGATGATCCCATGGAAGCATGAAAGCCCGATCATAGAGCCGCAGGTGTTGAAGGAGATAGGAATCCAAAAGCAGCCTCCGACGACCCGGCCGGTGGGAAGCGCCCGAATTCTTCAATGGCAGTCGCCGGCGCCGAGCCCCCCCTCCTGGGAAGAGGCACGAACAGCGGTGGTAGGAGCAGTCTTCATGGAGGAAGAAAGGCTCAAAAGCCAAGGTGGTGGGGAATTATGGGACATGGTATGGTGTTCATCGTGCTCGGAGAGGGCGGCGACGACAAGTTTGATGCCTGCCGCAAGGCGGCGAGCGAAGTTTAGTGGAGTAAGTCATGGACGCCGCGTGCAGAGCTGAGGCGGCAGATGGCCGAAGCTGGACGAACGGCGGCCGGACGGCCGCCGCGGACGATGGAGGCTAGCTAGAGCTTCTTCCAAGAACCCGTAGTTCTCTCGCTTCACTTTGAAGCAGTTTCATCCAGAAAGTGTAGTACTACCAAAGAGAATGTTTGGCTTTCATCTAGCTCCAACTTCAAGAATGAGAAATTTGGTGATAAGGATCTATTTGATTTGTTGAGGGGGGAGAAATGAAGGGTATCCACTTACTAGTGGCAGTGGTGGGTAAATTCCACCAACTCCAGCTTGTAGAGTTTTTTGAAGCACCCCTGAAGAGCTTCATAAAAAACTGGGAGTTGTACCCCAGATTCTAGTTTTTTCGCGGAGTGGCATATCGTGAGGCTACCCCATTTCACTGTTTGGCTTGTGTTTTCTGAAGCGGAGTTGAATTTAAGAAGCATAGCAGTCCGAAATAGGCTCCAAGTCGGGGACGTGGAGTAACTGAGCACGAGCTCACAGGAGCTCGTTATCCAAGTCGTTGGTTGGCGCATCTGGATCTGTGCCATAGTTCTATACTCGCGCATGCAGTCCGCCAGAAAATCAAACACTGTTGGGAAATACATACGCGACAACGCAGGGTGGTGGTCCTTCGTGTGGGGGAGAGTCGACGGATCTGACGACAGTTTGGACGGCTGTCGGTCTCCGGCGAGGTGAGCCGTGGAACAGAATCGGCATTCCCCGTCTGATCCGTGGACCAGGACAGTTGCTTTCCGCTTGGTGGTGGCAGCACAGAGGCGACGAACGCCAGCGGCGAGACAACATGGAGTTTCTGATGCAGCCTATCAGCATGTAAGTGGATCTTTGCCTTTCCGGCGATGCCGCCTCCCTTTTTGGGCCCTCGGTTTTAGCTGATACAGAGGATGGCTTTCTCCGAAGTTTCAGATCCAGTCTGCTTGAGGAGGTAGGGGAGAGCTTGGTGCCGGCTCCTGGTTGTGAATGTCTCTGGTGTGGGGGATTTGGAGGCTGTACCGCAGGTGGAGGGCGACGCGGCATAGCAGCGGACGGCGCACAGCGGCGAAGGAGGCGGTGGTGACCAAAAGGGAGAGCTTGCGGCCGACGTGAGAGCTGTCAACGGGGAAGATGAACCCCCGAGCACCGGGGTGGAACAAGAGGTTAGTAAATGGCAACTTTGCCTCGCGGCACATATTGAGTGATTTAGGAAATGAAAAAATGAATGAGTGAATATATCATGCAGTTAGAGCGAGTGCGGATTGTTGTACCGCATTCAGGAAATTTATGCTATGTGTGCCTGTGTGGAGTGCCTGTTGTGTGAAGGCTGATTTGTTCTCTGCATTCACAAAATTCAGGCTATGTACGCCTCTGTTTGCAGGCTGATTGTTGTCATCGTTAAGAAAATTTACTGATTTATGTACTGGTGCTTGCAGGATGTTTGCTCCCTGCATTTTGGGAATTCATACTATATGTGCCTGTGTTTGAAGTTTGATTGTTCTCTGTAGTCATAAAATTCCTGATTTATGTAGTGGTGTTTGCAGTCTGTTTTGCTCCCTGCATTTGGAAAATTCATCCTATACGTGCCTGTGTTTGTAGGCTGATTGCTCTCTGCAATTAGGAAGTTCATGCTATATGGGGCTGTATTTGCAAGCTGTTTGATGTCTGCAATTAGAAAATTTATGTTGTATGTGCATGTGTTTGTAGGCAAAGGATTGGTGCTGCCACCCCAAGCAAAACACCGTGCCCAAACCGAGTAAGTGCGTTCAAAAAGGCAGTCAGGTGTTTCCGGAGAACCCAACTGAAAATGTGATCACAACAGTTCTTGGCATTACTTTTGACTCTGGCCGAGGCATACGACTTCTACAATTTGTATTCATGGGAAAAGGGGTTTGGCATCCGGTACGGCAAGAGCCGGCTAAATGTCGAGAGGACGAAGTGCATGCAAGAGATAGTTTGTGGGTGCTCGGTTGGTGACTAATTTTGCTTTTGCTGGTTTGTGATCGCTAATTCGGTTCTGTTCGGGAATTCTTCCATTGTTGGTAATTCATGAAAGTTTGTGAAAACTTTTGCAGGGTAAGGCTGGGGTTGAGAACACAAGGTCTTGTCGTGGCCCATAACGTTATATTCTGTTTGGGCTGCGGGGATAGGAACTTCGCTTTTTAGTTGGACAGAAGGTTGCAATTATCCAGTTCTTCCGGGCAGACGAGAAGCTGGGATGGCGGCATGCTTGCGTAGGAGGGCGACACCATTGAAGACATGGAGTTCTTGCTGCAGCCGGTTAAGAGGTGATGTATCCTAGACTCATTCAGTTATGTAAGATGGTATAGCTGTAGCTGCAATTTCTTAGAGATTTCCCCTCCCAACACGGCAGGTTTCCAATCCTTGAGGGGATGGACGTCACCAATGGACTGATGGATATGCAGGAGTACGGCGTGCCGGCCCTTGGAGCTCCCTGCTGGCTGCCATGAGTCATCAGCAGTGGAAGTGACGAGTGGGAGGTGTAGCTCCTAGATGTGGATGCCAGACCGGTTAAGGGGAAGCGCAGCTCTCCGACTGTATCTCACCAATTAATGGGGACGGTGAATCTCGAGACTCCTGGATGGATAAAAAGGTTAGTCTGTAGCTTCATTATCCTCATCAGATTACCAATTGAGGATCATAGTTATGTGTAATTAGTTAATTAAGTGCTAGTTACACGCCGTTGACTTGTAGTTCACATTGTAGCTTATTTCATACAGTAGTAAGTCTGTTGTTTTGTACCGCTCGTGATATAAGTAATGTTCAGTAATCAATTTTTAGGACAACAACAATTTGCAAGTGCGAACAACTAAGACATGTAGGGTGCGGTTTTCCATAACTTGTATTTTTGTGCTAACAGCGCCAGGATTGGATCAGCGGCTCCAAGTAGGAGTCCATGTCCGTCGAGTCGAGGGCTACTGCTTTGGAGACTACTATAAGGAGCTTCACCGACAATTGTGGAGATTAGGTGATAAGGCAAAAACTGGGTGCTAGCTTTGATACGTTCTGAGAGGCTTATGATTTATATAATCTTTAATCTTGGGAAAATGGCTTTGTATAACATATGGGAAGAACAGATTAAATGTCGAGAGGAAGAAATGCATGTAGAAAATTATTTGAGGTTGCGTGGTAAGTCTTGATGATGCAAATAAATTTCAACCAGCAAATAATGTGAACTAGTTTATGAAGGAAATGAATTATAATTTCTGTATTTTTGATATGCAGGGGAAGCAGGGTTAGAGAATACACAATCATGCCAGTGTGAATGCCCTGCATTGATCCGATTGCTTAGGTTAGAGGACAATGGTTGGTAAATAGCTAAGCACAGGGAGAAACACAATCATTCACTGTCTCCAAATTGTTGGGTAACAGTTCACTGGCCGTCCCACAAACACAAAGATGTTGACAACATAATTAGGAGATTTTTTGGTTAAATGGAAAAAGTCCCCTTTATTAAGCGATCGTTGAGAGCATTGTGCGGGAATTTGGATTGTGAACAAGCGGATGATGATGTGAGGAAACCGATGGAATTATCTAACAAGTTGGGTCTTGGGTGCCAGCAATCCGCAGTTCGCATATCGAGTCCAAGCTGATGGGGAAGACCGAATAAAATGTCTGATGTGGATGAATGGTAGCAGCCATTGGCAACAGGCATCTGAGCTGTTTACATGCGAGATGAACCCTAGAGCTCTTGGCTGGACACAACGGTATGTGCATTCAGTGCTACAAATTCAGGAAAAAGTGAGTCAAGCCTGTAGTCATGGGTGTATATGCATATTTTTATTGTTGTGAGGGTGCTCAAATAAATTAATCATGACCGGTGATGAAGAGCATTTTAACAAGTAAAATATCTCGATAATTAGCAATTTTTTATGGACAGTAGTTTTTTCATTGGCATATGTAGACAATGCTGGTGCATTTTGACAATTATTTGACATATCTAAAAGTGAATGACCTCTGTAGAAGCCTGAAGATTGGTGTGTGTAGCAAAGTTGTACTGCAAACTCAATGTGTACTTCTGATAACTGAAATAATATTTATCTAGGTGATGGCACAGCTGGGTAGTAGTTTGAGTACTTGTTGTGCCTTGACATCGAGCTGCGATATGCACATGGATAGCAAAAGTTTTGACTTGAGTATCATGTGTTCGATGTAAGCATCTGCTGATTTAAACATTTCTGGAATGCATGCAGGGTAACGATTGGTGCGGCCGCGTCAAGGAGGACACCTTGTCCTAATCGCCCAAGTGCATAGGAGAAGGCAATTCACGGGTTTGATAAGAATCCAAGGGAGAATGTGATTGTACTGAAACTGGGGATAAGCTTTGATCTTTAGGTGAAGCATACGACTTCTACAACTTGTACTCCTGGGAGAAGGTGTTTGGTATTACATATTGGAAAAGCAGACTAAATGTTTAGAGGACAAAATGCAGGCAGGAAATCATTTGCAGCTATGCGGTGAGTACTTCTTCATTTCGGAATTCTCCATGTTGTACTGCTGGTTTGTTGTGATGTCAATGGCCAAAACTAAAGTTGTAAATGTTGTTTGTGCTATGCAGGGAAAGGCTGGTGTTGAGAACAGTAGGTCATGCCATTGTGAGTGTCCGGCTCTTATACGATTGTTGCGATCGGAAGGCAATGGTTGGTGCATATCAGAGCATTGGGAGGAACACAGCCAATCTTTATCTCTTAATTGCGGAGAGACAATACACTGCCTTCACACAAAGACATCGACGTTTACAACCGAGACTTGGTGAAGCAGCTACAACAAAAAAATGTCAATCTAGCCAAGGTAATACAACATCATAATTAGTTTTTTGACCAACCAAGCTCTCCATAATCCATAATTTGTGTGGAAAATAAGCCATGAGCTGGCATAGGATGATGTGAGCAAGACTATGAAGGTTTTCACTGAACTGGGTGCAAAGGATCCACATTTCACTTATCTTGTGCATGCTGATAAGGAAGGGCGAATCAAAAAAAAATGTGGGCGAATGGGAGCAGTAGATTGTAGTAAATTTTTTGAGGAGAACACAACAAATTCAAAATTTTAACACCAAGGGCAGGAGGTTTTCCCAAGTTGTGTATAAGCAGGAGTTGAGGGGCAGACTTGGTTTCAGTCATCCAGGTGAAGGTGTAGTTGGAGTAAGATCAAGTTTCAGTGGGAGGGGAAATAGAGTGAATGGCTTCGACCAAGTTATCTGGTGCCTTCTCTGCCTTCAGAGTATACTCGACTGATTATAGATGATTCTAATGAACAGCTGTAAGTTCAGAGCATTAGCTCGGTTCATGTGTATTGTATTGATATTTTGTAACCTGAAAGTGACGTGACGGTGTTGGAAGCGGACGCGTCAGAATCATTTGTGAATCGGTGTGGCAGTCGATGCAGCTTCAGGTGTCTCCGTTGGGTCATTGCAGGATGCCTGGCTTTAGGTGCAACTGTGCATAATGTACAGTAATATTTTTTATGTTGTTATAAATGGCCATGTGTGAACGGACGCCGTTGGAACAGAATCTTAGCTGTAACGGCCCATATGGTGAGAAATCGGAGCAGCAATATCCCATAGCTAACGGCGTCGACTTTACTACTAGTTGTCAGAGTGGGCCAGATGTGGGACATCAACTCTGGAAAAAGTCACTATATGAAAGTTATACCTGGGCCTATACATGGCAGGTTGGCAATCTCGAAGGGGCTGAACGAGGGACGATAACGAGGGCATATGCGCACGAGCTCAGAAGAGGACTTTCGCCAAGTCGTGGCAAATCGTTTGGCATGAGTCTATGCGTATTACTCGTGCCAAACAGTTTAGCGCGGCAGAGGGAGCACGGGAGTACGAGAGTACGAGATCAAGGTGACAGGTAGGCAATTTGGTAGACGCCGTATCAAGTGGGAGACAGAAAAAACAATTTTGTCAAACACCCCCAGCATCAGCATGTCCACCTCGAATCTCCATGGCCACGCGGATTGATTCGACCGTCTAACAAGATGACAAAACACGGCAGTTGGGGAGCACGCTGCACGCGCGCCGCTGGACACGAGATGTACATACAATGATACAATCACAGTTAGAGGTACGTACATGTCTATACAAGACGTCAAAACGAGAGGACAGTGTCACGCCCGGCGCACACGGCCTGTCACCTGCGCGCCCGGCCGCGATAGGATGGTGTCGGCCGCGCACGCGATGCGCCCGGCGGCCCGGCCGGCCGGCCGTGTCCCGGAGCGACGACACCGCTCGCTGCATATTGCTAACGCTGTCGATCAATCCAGATCCATGGATGGATGACGTGCTGGCGACCAAAGCGCAAAGGAACCAACTAGCGTAAAGTGGGTTTCGCCGTTTGTGTGTGGTTGTCAGTGCCGACGCCGGCCGGCCGATCAGGCATGGCATGTCTTCGTGTCTCGCGTAGTTCATCCTTGTATCTCGCCGCTCTGACACGTACGCATGGACGGTGGCCGGTCGGGCGGATCGAGCTGAAGTATCTAGCAGCAAAGGCGTACTACGTCTCTATCCATCCATTGTTGGAACGAGGTGTACTGGCACTGCTACGGCCGTACCCTATTTGCCGCGCCAACGTGCTCATGCATATGCATGATTGATGGACATGACGGGCGCCATTAACGAACCATTGATGCTTGCGTGTTAATTTGCATGCGGATGCATTCTAGTAGTGATCATGTGCTCACATCGCATGCATGGCGCGGCATAACCTATGTGGTGAGAGGCCTGGCTCCGTTGTTTTCTTGTGCTTGATCGCGGACAAGATTAGCTGTGCTGCAGTGCTCTGAGGCACTAATTTAAGCGGATAACATATGCTAAGCTCATATACTACATCTCAAGTAGTACTACCATCAGTCGAGCCATAATGTGGCCTGACAGTGAAACGCGACGTGAGGTTTTCAGCTGTCTGTCAGACAAGGCAAGTGGCATTGTATTGCCTTGTGAGATCTACTATCGGTTTCTGGCCTCTGTTTTTTCTCCATTTCTTATTTGTGATTTCAGATCGATCACCTGAGCAAAAAAAATCGGGTTTCTGATCGAGATTCAGAAGATAAAGCCTAACAACAGGCTGTAACAATAACTAAACCAGTCATTTCCACCAAGTTATATTTCCATGGCTTCAATGAAAGCATACCAAAACATCCTTATATCTTATATCTCTCATACTAATTGGAAGCACCATCCGAGTTTTCACGTTAATTGTGAAAAACTAAGCTAATTGCCCGTCGGATCTACATCTTATGTATTTGTAGCCGTCTGATGCATCACGTCATTCTTAAGGAATCCTGAGAAGTTATCCCATGCGACTCTCCTTACCAAATCTACCAAAAAAAAAAACTGAAGTCATAGGGTTGCCGTTCTCTCTCATCCACGTTAACCCATAACCAAGATGCGTATCAAAGAGATACTAGATGCCATGCCTATGCCGCAGCCGCCGCTCTCCCCGGCCTCTGATTCTCCTCCAAGGGCCTGCCCGCTCCAGAAGCCATGCGCGGCAAATTTTCGTGTTTTGACCCTTTTATGAAACCTATTCAAGATTTGACCCTAGTTTGAAAATTTTCAAGATCTAACCCTTTTACTACCGCCAGAGTCCATGGCGGTAGGGCCGAACAGCCTACCGGGCCGGCGGTAGCCTGCACAACCCTACCGCCAAGGTGCTTGGCGATAGGCACGAGCACGCACTGTGTTCAATACTTAGGAGGTTTTTGGCGGTAGGGCATGCAACCCTACCGTCAGGGACCTTGGCGGTAGGCTGTTATACCCTACCTCCATGATCCCTGGCGGTAGCAAAAGGGTCAAATTTTGAAAAAATTTCAAACTAGGGTCAAATCTCGAATAGGTTTCAGAAAAAGGTCAAAACACGAAATTTAGCCGCCATGCGCTATACGCTGCAGCCGCTGATCTTCATGGCCTCTCCGCCTCCTCCACATCTCTCCCTGCTGCAAGCCTGCAGCGGTTCATGTCTTTCCTGGCAATCTCTCTGTACCCAACCAAGCTATCACGAAGAAATCTCCCATGGCATTGGTCGGGTGACCTTTCTTCGGCCGGCCAACATGAAAATACATCAGCTATAAGGGTAGGCATTATGAGACTATTTTTGTCACTCTCCTTTCCTAAGAGCAAAGCATGTACGTCTACATGTAGATGTAAGTATGGTTAGTTTCATCCATATAATTAAATTAGCACATATATTTTTATTAAGGCATCCATGAAATTATCTTCTCCGCACCCAGAGTTAATGATATACTTGATTCCCTGATGCAACGTAGATGTGTGCAAAGTCATGGTGATGCAAGATGCCACACAGTCCAGGACCTACTTAAAAAAACTTGCTAAAAGAAATCATTTTTTCTAGATTACTAAAACAAGCCATTTATATTGCTAAAATATGTCATTAAGAATGGATGAGTAGACATTGCGTATGTACAGTTGAAAAAAAAATCATTTTCAATTTGATTTTAACTTTGTAAGTTGTTACCCAAACAACACCTTCAGAAAAGAAAAATATCATATTTCGCATAATAATTATTTATAATCTCAGCAAAGACACAATGGAAGACATGCATTTATCTAAATTCCTGATGTAATGAATCGTTTTTTTTTTGTTTTATGGCTTTCAAATGAGAGCTTCTATGTAGTGAAAGTATTATGTGTACCTAAATATTACCTGAAAGCATGAAGAGTCAATTTTTGCTAACTTTCACTACAAATATTTGCGAAGTAATGTAGAGGTACAAATTATACCATTATCATCATGGAAAATATTCTCACAGTATGAAGTTTCTTATTTTAAACTAGCATTTACATTAAAAATGGTATCACGGCTATATATTGAAATTCAGGCAATGTTTATAACACCATGCATTGATAGGCGGATGGAGAGTATTACCAGAAAAAAAGTGTGATGAAAAGCAACGCTATACAGATTGGTTGATAGGACATCTTTTGTTGTAACTTCTATTATGCTCATGCATGTACATATGTATGATGTACATGTAGCACAACGAGAGATAAATGTATATTGAGTCTCAATATTAAAAATATTCATGTATGTGTCTTGCATAGAGAAAGCTTATGTTACGGACTGGATACATGTCGTTGGAGTAAAACTAATGTCCAGGTGTCTGACATAATGTCTATTTAATTTAGTTGCAACCATTAGATTATTATTATAAATCAAGAAAAGTAGAAGTGTGACAATAGATGCAACCATTGTCAAATGATTCCCACATTTTTTTTAAATTCAATAGTGTAAAAAAATAACAAAGCATGCATATTCGTTTTGACACGTACTTATTGAAGAAATATAATTTCCTCTTACTTAGTGAGAAACCTTTCGCTTTATAATATAGTCATGTAAAACTTTATTCATAAACTGCATATATGAGATTTAGTAACAGTGCTATTTCTTGCCCGTGCAGTGGCACAGGTCGATGACTAGTTTCTTTAATTAAGATTTATTGTTCCCACAAAGAAAATGGTTTACTGAATTTTCACAAAAATGATGGTCAATTAATTTTCTCTTGAGAAACATGACAAACGCAGAGGCTCACATAGATGCAAATACACTTATCCCTATGGACGAGCGACACAGATGCAAATACACCAACCAACGAAATGTGGGCTATGTGCAACAAGGTTAGAGTTGAATTCGAAAAAAGTTTTCAATGGCATAACCAGAAGTCACGCAAATTGGATATTATTGATCTAATTGATGGTAATTAAATCTCAAAATGTTGTCACACCTCATTCATGGGAATGGAGGAAATAAGAAGTTGAGTGCCCCTATGTTCCCCAATGTGGCTTTCTTATAGGACTAATATGGTGTTTTCATAGCATGAAAATTAATTCTATTTTTTTTCAAGAACAAGCAACACAACATGCAAATTAATCCTTTGGTGCTGGCAAAATTCGATTTCGACAAAAATTGCCAAATACTCCCTATGTCTTTAAACTTGCGCAGAGAACCTAGTGAAGTATAGGTATTACTGTACTTATAAACCAGGATATTACTATACCCCATGTTGTACAATTGGCCGTTGGCCACATGGCCTTGGTGGGAGACACAAGGCATGGATGTGTGTTCCTTAGCAACGTGAACCGTGATGCACATCTGGCATGACCTGCGAAGCATGGTGGCTCACCGGCACAGTTAAGGACGTGCGCGTCCAGATCTCGAGGCCGACTAGGTGACGTATGTTCATTGCCAGACAAGACAGTTTTGCCTGCTGGCACTACAAGTTGCATGGGTGGTCAATTAAGTGTGGTGATTAGCTGGTGTTTGTCACCCATGGCATGCAAGGATCTCCTATGATGACGATGGTAATATAGTATGATCTAGGTTTTGTTAAGTATGGTGATTAGTTGTGGCTTGTTTCCCCGCGATCATGCAAGGATCTCCTATGATAAATAGGATAATATAGTATCATCTGCGTTGAGAGCTAGACAGGGAGTGTGGGCGCGCACAGATTGAATATAGATCCCCTGGTTAATTTGAAGGTCAGATCCGCAAGGTGAGGAAGAGAAGGGTGGTAATAGGCGGTATCTCGGTGGGTGGGGCGATGCTTCCCAGTCCAAGTGGAGTATATACACAATGTGGGAGCAACCATCGTTGAACTCAGGTTGTGCAGTGGCATTGCCATCACCCAAATGATGGGAATTCTCATGATTTTCCCTTGTTAGTGGAACCGGGGAGATGCCTTGTTCTCCTAAAAAGCTCTGATGATTTGCAAGAGTTGACAAATTTTATGTAGCGATTTAAACGGAGCCTGATCGAAAGCGTGGAGACATCAACTAGTTAAGGTGGCCAATCGACCAGCCTCTAATAAATAGGATCATATATTTGTTTAAGGAAACTAGGAATACTACTCGGCTCGATTCAGTAGCAGCCACACATAGAGATTCTTGCTAACGAGACACTCGTGCGGGTTAAGTTGTTCCCAACTTTCAAACCCAATTAGCTGGGCAGCAAGCCAGCAATGGTACACTTTGCTGATACTTGATAGATAGAGCAATGCACGTACAGGAGAGTACGTCATACGTAGGGAGAGCAATGCTGATACACTACAAGAAATATGTCAACTTATGACCACCACTATTGGTCATTGAATGGTCACAAATTTCCATTTATGACCTTTTTGTGACCAAAAACATAAGGTCAAAAGCTGGGCGTCGTAAACTGACTATAGCGACATTTCTTCTGGAATGGTCGCAAACGTTTATGACCAAAAAAAGGTCATAGATTTAACGACCAACTGTTTTGGTCACTAGCAATCCGACCACACCACGTCAGATCCACCGTGGCAAGCTGACGTGGCAGACTTACGACCAAATGAAAAGGTCGTAAAATAGAATCAGCCCGGTCCATTTCAGCCGTCTTGATGGGCCAAGCCCAATAATTCAGCCCATTTAATTTTTTTTCTCTTTATTTTGCTTATCTGCATGGGCCTGGCCCAATAATTTGGCCTTTTATTTTCTGGGAATGGAGCCTTTTTCTGATAATTTTTTTATATTCCACTATTGTTTTGGGCCATAGCCTTTTTAGTCTAGTTCGAATTTGGGCCTTGCCCTTTTTATTTTCTGTTATGCAGCCTTTTATATTTTTTTTCTTACAGTCATTTCTTTTTTTAGGCCCAAGCCTTTTTGGTCTAATTCTTGTTTGGGCCTTGGCCTTTTTAGAGCCCAGGTTCTCATTTTGCATAACTATAAACAGAAAGGCCCAGGTGCACAAGTGATCCACAAGCCCAGGTGCACAAGTGATCCACATAACTTCACAGAAAATAAACAAAATGATCCACAAGTGATCCAGGTTCACAAGATCACATAACTTCACAGAAAGGCCTAGGTTCACAAGTGATCACATAACTTCACAGGATCCATGTGCTCTAGTTTAAACAGCAAAATGCAACAAAATGCAACAGCTCTCAGCTCAGCTCCCAGGTTCACAGGTTCAAAATGCAACAACTACCTTAGCTCAAAGACAAAGAGGTTCATAGCACAGCCATCAAACTACCTTAGCTCCAAAGAGAGCCATCAAGTGGGCTAACTTCTCTTCCTGTTCTTGAGACTTCTTGCGCAGCAGCTCAAGTTCCTTGTCGCGTGCAGCTTCAGATTCTTCCGCCTTCATCTTGATTGCCGCCAATTCTTCTTGTACCAGTTCAGCTTGAAGCTCGGACCTCTCCAGCTTCTGCTCAAGGTCACGAACATGAGCAGCAACTTTGCCGGAGTTGTTCCTAGATGACTGGAGCCCAACATTCCTGAGGAATGTGCTTTCCTTGGCTTTGGTATTGAGGACTTGTTCGACAATTTCAACAGCAGACTTTGGCTCTTCACCTTCTGGTACCGGCGCTTCCTTCATTTTTTCCATCTCAAGCTAGCATATGGAGGAAAATGATAGGCATTAGTGGGAGATCTATTTCACATTTTGCAAACCAAACCAAGCAAGAGAAACCAAACCAGCACACAAATGGATTATTTGAAGTAATCAAACCAGCACACAAAATCTATACAAGAAGATGATGACTAGTGACCTGGAGACATGCAATTGGAACAATATGATCACTTCATTAAGCCTAGAATGGTGGTTCTATATAAGATGGCTTCCCGAGTGAGACGATCATCAAACTAACATTCAGATCAAATTTCATCATATCATAAAAAATGCATCAAATAGCTACAGCAAGTTCTGATATCTTTGTTGAACTATCAAACAACATCAAAGCATGGAGCATAGCATGTGTTCTTGACTGGCTCCGAGTCAAACAACATCAAATCATCAAAGCATCAAAGCTGGCTGTGAATCAAACAGGGCAAAGCATGGAGTGACTTACTATATCAGTCTTGACTGGCTCCGAAAACCCGTGCTTCTTGCTGTTGTGGGTGGCCTTAAACAAGTCAATCGCAGACAGCCCCTCACCCTTACGCTCTTCTTTCTGAAATGTTTTTCAACAAAAATCAAAATGTTATTCAGCAAGAATCAGAAATGTTATTCAGTGAGGAACCAAAGGTAAGGTCTCTAGAGAAGAGTTCTCACAGTGGCAAAAATGTGTGCTGTGTAGTGCCTGGAACCAGTTCTTTGATTGTACACGACTTTTTGTCGATTCATCTTGTTCGACAAACAGGTTTCCTACAAAAAAGCATATTGTCAGCATGATCTAGCACTAGCATATCATGTGCAGAACATAAAGCATCAAACAAAGCAGAGACAAACCTTGTGTCTTGGGGTAGACCACATCTCCACCAGAGCTTGCCATTCACCATCCGTTAGATCAGGCACCGGAGACTTAATGCTGACTTTATTTGCGACTACGGTATCAAAATACTTCTTCTTGATCTGATGGCGTCTGTTCTTTGAATATTTCTGCAGAATATCTTTGCACGAGGTCTTGATGGTCTCCGAGTCCGTGTTCATCTCAAAATTTGCCTACCAAGATCGCAAACAAGGTAGGAACAATATTAGTGATCATGCATAGGTGTAACAGAAAATAGATAGCACATTAACTATGAAACAAGTAGCTTACAGCAACTTTCCCAATGTAGTTCTCCAATAGACTAGCATTTTTTTGTATAGCTTGAAGTGAGGAAGAACCGGAAGATGGCTTTTTGCAACGAGTCCACATTCAGAAGCAAGCTTTGCTGCCTGCAGAGGCTTCTCTGGATGAATCATCCCTTCGGCAATCTGGATAGGCACCTTGCTACCAAGGGACTTGGTGATCCTCTCTAGCCCTCTGCCCTTTCTAAGTCTAGTCTTGGGAGTCATTGCATCTGAAAATGAAACTGAACTCATAAATTAGAATAGAAATCGACAAATGCAGGAATCAACAAAAGCATACATGATCATTCCATTTGGAAAATGCACTAGTAAAAGATAGCATTGCAAAGGTCAACTTGCCTGATTGAAGCACAAGCTGTTGTTCTTCTTTATTGATGACAGCGTTCCTGTCAATAGAAGGTGCAACAGGGCTGAGGTCTGTGTGGACAGTGCCTGCTTCATCAACGCAGATGGTTCCTGCTTCATCTAGGCAGACAGTGCCATTTCCATCCATGCTGAGAGTGGTTCCTTCATCCATGGGCGGCAACTCATCACCCGTTTGCACCGAGGTCTGAGAGTCCATGAGCAGCATACTTTCCTGATGGTCCGTCGCAGTCGCCATCCTTGCTTTCTGCCTTGTGACTATCAAGGGCAGGTTCATCAGGTTCCAGGATCCTCTTTTTTGTCCTGGATCTGGGGCCATCACCTTTCCTGGAGGCATTGCAGGAGATGTTTCTGAGCTCTTGTGCTTCTTGCTGACTGTCTTCTTAACACCAGGCCTCTTCGTCCTAGATTCCTTCAGTGCCTCGTATAAACAGCACGGAAAAAAGCATTAGAACACAAGAGAAATATGTGAGCACAAGGAATAACATAGAATAACAGAACCCCAACCCTCCAAGCAAGACAGAGTTTGCACCTTAACAATCTTGTTGACTACAACATCATCCACTTCCTCTCCATCAATAACTTCATCCTCCTTAGGATTGTACTCTCAGTCATCATTAATAACTCCACTACCCTCTTGAACCTCATCACTTCTACCTTCTTGTACACCATTTGTTTTCCTAATCATCGACGCTATTGCACCGATGCCAAGGGACTGGAACATCCGATTGTTCCTCATGATATTTCTAGCCCTAACCTTCTCGTACTCGGTGAGAGGCTCTTCTTTGCATGATACAGGAAACATAACTATTAGGTGAATGTTTAGAATGCATGGACAGGCAGCCAAACATATCTTATGAAATTTTATTATCATTTAATCCTAGTTATTCAGGTAAGGAAGACTAACAGCACACAGGCACAATTAAGCCAGCTTATTCAGATTGCAGCAATACATTTCACTTAGCATATTAAGACACAGATTTTATGAAACTGGCCACAAGGAGCAAGTTGCATACCAACGGTTGGCCTCATGCTTGACCTTGTCCTCCTTGCCATGGATGATCTTGAGGTGGTGCTTGCAAAATAGAATAAACAACAATCAGATACAACAGGGATAAAGTAAAATGATGCACTTGTATCAATAAAGGAAAGCATTTGGACCATCATGCACATACATGTAATACATGTGAAACAAACTTGATGGATAAACAATACCGTGATCTAGTGTTATTAATTAAGAAAACATGTAAGTGCACCAAACAAGCATGCATGTACACTAGGAGCAAGTAAGCAAAGTGCATAAGTGCTACTAATACAAGCAAGCAAGCAAAGTGCTACTGATAGAAACAAGCAAGCAAAGTGCTACTGATAGAAACAAGCAAACAATGAAGGAAAATGAAGAGAAGGAAGCAAGTACTATTGATACAAACCCTAATTAATAAGCAAGCAAGTAGACTCTTCTCCAAGTGCTAGTGATACAAGCAAGTAATGCTGATGGAAACCCTAATTAAGCATGTATGCCAGCAAGCAACATGAACTAGTGAATTGGTGTCATGTACACATGCTTAGACAGTCTGACAGGAAGCTAGACGAGTATATCATGAGGACCTTCAAAACAACTAGATGTTGCCACTGGTAAAGCATGAAACAACTATACTTGCAGCATTACAAAAGCAGATGAAAAAACTATACTCAACTATTGATTATGCTGTCTCTACACACCAAAAATGGCTACAGACTAGATGACACAAGTTAAGACATTTTTACAATTAGAATCAACCTTGTATATTACAGCAATCAAAATTATCTAGCACCAATCTAGTATATATTAAAACTAGTCATACTGCCTTAACACAGCAGGAATTCCAATACCACAATAAGTACTAAGCATTCCTGTGTTCACTGGAAAGAAGAACACAAGCTTCATGCACATATCATGAAAGAAGAACACTGCTACAAACCCCAGTAGTGCTACTGATAGCAAAGTGCTACAAGCAATCAAGTACATGTTCATACTAACCCAAGTTGCAAGCAAGCAAAGTGCATAATACAAGCAAGCAAGCATGGAAAGTGCTACTGATAGAAACAAGCATAGTGCTACTGACAGTAACAAGCAAACAAGGAAGGAAATTGAAGGGCAACAAATAAGAAAGTACTGTTGATACAAACAAGGAAGCAAGTAGCTTCTTTTCGAAGTGCTGTTGGAAACCTAATTCACCATCTATGCTAGCTGAGTAATTGAACCATACACAAGCAAGTACTGATACAAGCACCATCAACCAGACATCATCAACTTCCTCATCCCCTAAAATCATCCACTTCCCCATCCATCCCCATCTCCTAAAATCATGAACCCTAAACCATGAAGCGGACCAAACGAACCACCAGGCGGTCCTAACCCTAACCCCATGAACCCTAACCCTGACCCCATGAACCCTAACCCTAACCCCATGAACTGGAGGGAGATCATCCCCACGCAACAATAAACATGAAGCCTAACCCCAAGAACCACCAGGAGATCCAGGAGACCTACCGAACTAGAGGACCTACCGAACCACCAGGAGATCCTAACCCTAGAATATCCTAACCCATGAGGGGGATCTACTAGAGGGGAGATGGATCCACCAGAGGGGAGGTGGATCCACCATAGGAGGGGAGATGGATCAAGGGAAGAAGTACCTAGGGGGAGATGATGTTGACGATGCAGCGGTGGTCATCGTCGATCGCGCCGTCGTCGATGTAGCCGCCGTCGTCGTTGATGTAGTCGATGTGGCCGCTGTCGTCGTCGATGTAGTCCGCGGCGTGGCGGGGCGGCACGGAGGAGGGGAGGGAGTGGGAGCGGGGCGGCGCGGAGCAGAGGAGGGGCGACGCTAGGGTGGGGAGCGGGGCGGCGCGGAGCAGGGAGGTGGGGAATGGAGGGAGAAGCTAGGGTTCGTCGGGGAGAGGGGAGGGGAATGGGGAAATTTTGGGAGGGGAGGGGAGGGGATCCCGCGTGTTAGTTGGAGAGGAAGTGGTGGGTCCTGCCTGGTAGTGGGAGAGGGAGTGGAAGGAGTGGAGGGAAATTTTGGGAGAGGGAAATTTTTGTGGAGGGGAAATTTTGGTGTGGGAGGGAAAT
Organism: Triticum urartu; assembly: GCF_003073215.2. NCBI lineage: Eukaryota > Viridiplantae > Streptophyta > Magnoliopsida > Poales > Poaceae > Triticum > Triticum urartu. The sequence goes on from NC_053028.1 coordinate 703,780,441, forward strand.
CCTTTTGGGTTTGGGTGTAGAAAAAAATAGGGTTTTTTTTGTAAACTTTGTAGAAATCATGGTTAAAATCATACTGAGTAGCTCAAGAAAACGCCGGTATTGCAAGTTTAGTATTTTTCCTAGTTGGTAGGCCACATTTGATGATGTGACGCGGAGGTCTCCCATTTTTTTGATTTTTTTGAATTTTTTACGGTGTTTTCAAAAACCGGCCGATTTCGTCGCGGCGACCGTCCGTGGCTAGGGTTTGAGCCGTGCAAATCTGTTGTCGATTCTGTGATCAATGCCTGCCTGTGAAGCTAAAAAGCATTTTTAGTGAAAATAACGGGCAAGCTATGGAGGACCCGCAGTTCAAATTCCAGCCGGTTCCGGCTGAATCGGCCGAAGGTGGTCCGAATTGCCGGGAGTAGCTACGAGGGTCGGAAATGCATGCTTTTTGGCGACCGTCCGTAAAATAGGGTCTACTTTGAGATAGACATGGAATGGCGCCGTTTGGGGTGCCCCTCCTTGTAGCCGCTTCACGAAAAACGCATGTCTTTTGCATTCAAAAAATGAAAAACGGTTTTTGAATTTCAGTTTTGCTAAAGCACATCTAGATGTGCCATAAGTATTGCACATCTAAGTCCTATGGCATTGATCTTACGTCGAGATTCGTGTGGATATTTTCCTTTTTCTTTTTTCTTTTCTCTTTATGCTTGATTCACTCACTTAGATGTGCAATAACTAGAGCACATCTAGATGTGCCCTAGACACACCCTTTGAATTTGTACGGTGTTTTCAAAAACCGGCGGATTTAGTCACGGCGGTCGTCCGTGGCTAGGGTTTGAGTCATGTTTTTAGCATTCAAAAAATGAAACTTATATTGTTTCATACATGAGCATGCACAAAAACCCATAATTTTATCTTTCATCCATGAGCATGCATAAAAAATTTCAATTCCCATCAATTACCAAGCTGAATATTCATTGTTAAAAACATGACTTGTTTAGATGACACTGTCATACAGCATCCATGAGCATGCACAAAATTAAACCTGACATACTTAACATTGACATGTTCATATTACACTAACAAGCTTAAACCTAACATGCTAAACACCTTCTTAACACCTTCACTCCTCCTTCTTCTCCTTCATCAACCTGATGCGCTCAGAGTGGCGAATCCCAACGCGGATGTACTCCTCTACCACAGTTGGCATGGTCCTGTCGCCAAGCTGTGGGATTGCAGGCGCCGCCACCATCGCGAGGTCGTCGTCCGCCACCACCATCGCGAGGTCATCGTCCGCCACCACCATAGCAAGGTCGTCATCTGCCACCAACATAGCAGGGTCGTCGTCAGCCACCACCATAGCATGTTCGTCGTCAGCCAGAATAGGCTGCTCCTCGTCATCCCCGCTCTGCTCCTCGTCATCTCCGCTCTGCTCCTCGTCGTCATCCCCGCTGCTGCTCCCATTGCCTAGCCAAATGCAACAAAGTGTGAACATGGTGTTGTCATCGTGCAGGTAGAGGAAGCCAAAAGGACAGGAAGAAGAGAGGTAGAGAGCTCACTGGCATCGTCGTCGTGCTGGTAGTACATGCGGCACATGGTGTTGTCGAACATCTTCACGGTGAACATGGCGTCGCCGTCGTAGCGGAAGACAAGGAAGTACCCGAGCTGTAGCTCATGGGCGCGGGCGAAATGCTCCCAGCCGGGCCCTAGGTACATGTGGCCTTCACCATCAAACACCACCAACACTTTCCACAGCCTGTGAAGCCCGCTGTCGGCCTCCCGCAGCTTCACTTTGTGGGGCTCACGGCCCGCGAGCATCTTCGCAAACTTGTCAGGCAGCCTCTGCAACGAGGGTCAAGCAGTGGTTAATTGTGGCAATCAAGCACTAGACAGCAGAGTGATGATAAAGACATGAGTGATGATAAATATACCTGCCTACTGCAAGATTTCTCAATTATGATCTCGAAGAACTCAAAACCTTCCAAGCCAGCCATCTCACTTCTACTCTAAACAAGCAATAGGAGAGGAAGAAGCACTTGTGAACAGGACTGGACATAAATAGGAACAGAACCAAGTTTATGATGGCAAAAGTGATAAAAATGAGAAGAGCAATGCACCTGTGGATATTTATGATAGCAAAAGTGAGAAAAAAAGCAATGCACTTGTGAACATTTGGAATACTACTACTCTATCTACAATGGACCATATCTGCCCATGTGCCCATGTCTACTATAAATGGCAAACACAGCATCAGGATCATATCTACTATAAATGGACCATATCTACAATGAACCATATCTACTATAAATGGACCATATCTTCCCATGTGCTACATTTTGTTAGAACCCAGCACTTAAGAACTGAACCCTAGATTCTCAATTTAAACACACCTACCCAATACAGTCATGTACAAAACTGAACAGCTTTATAGTCATCGATATGCGCATGAAAGCTATTGGCTTGACACCGATATAGTCATGTACAAAACTGAATTTAACACTAGAATTTCAGAGATTCAGAGCTATTGGCTTAATTTGCTTTGCTAGGGTTTATATAGCCAAAGGCCACTGGAGGCTAGATCCCCTACAAGTTTAACTGCTCCAGTGTGCCGCTGCATCTTTTTAGACAAATATAAACATGTTTATTTTAAAAACAAACAAACAAAATTGGAAAATACTAATACACTTGCAACATTATAAGTGTTGGCATCATTTTTTCCCCTTTTGGTCTGCCTTTTCTATTTCTGATGAATTCTACGTCACTGTGAAGAGAACCACAGGGAAACTAGCATACCTAGCAAGGTAGCACCACATCAACTGAACATGGCCAAAAGGGACCTAAACCTAAATGCCTAATTCAGTCTGCAAAATCCCTCTGAATGTGGTCCAATCGCTCGACAGTTGGGCTGGAATCAACAGAACACACGCGCAGGCACAATACGACCATTAGCCATACGCGCAGGCACAATACGAGTAACTCCTAAATCAGCATGCTTGTTGGCCTTGTTGGCCTTGTCGACAAAGAACATGGGGGAAACAAAGCAAATCAAAGAACACGGGGGGAACAGAACGGACCTGGGGGGACGGCGACTGCTTGAGCTTGTTGGCCTTGTCGGTGTCGTGGACGGTGCCTCCTCTTGATCTACTACTCTATCTACAATGGAACCCTAATCATCATGCGCTAGGGAACCCTAATCTAATCAATAGGAAGAGGAACAGGAAGGACTCGGCGGATTCATACCTTAGGAGGCCGTCGCTGTCGATGGAGGAGTGGTTCGCCAAGGAGGTCGTCACCGTCGATGGAGGAGAAGGGGATGCCAGCGGCGGAGAGGAGGAGTGGGTTGAGTGGATAATGGAGAGGAGGAGCGGGTCAAGTGGACAGGAGGAGTGGGGCAAAGAGTGGGTCCACTTGTCAGTGAGTTCTGTTTTGATATATTGAAAAGGGTTGGCATAGAGTACAAAACCAACAGCCTCTAACTAGCCCAGTGGTAGAAAAACAATGGAATAAGCGGCAGGTCGTGGGTTCAAGCCCCCGCTCGCCCAATATTTTTTGGTAGCTCAGGGGAAAAGGGTCGAGTGGGTAGAGTAGCAAAATGGCCCACTTGTCAGTGAGTTGGTCGAGTGGCCCACTTGTAAGCGAGGTCTGTGTTTGATACTTAACTGGTTTGATGATTTGAAAAGAGATGGCATAGAGTGGACGACCAGTAGCCTCTTCCTAGCCCAGTGGTAGAAACACAGTGAAACGAGCGCACGGTCGTGGGTTCGAGTCCCCGCTCGCGCATATTTTTTTGCTCACAATGAAATGGGGCCGCGCGTGGGATCAGATGGCTGTCTGATGGAGCGCGCCCAAAAATTCAGTTAAAACAGCTCTGAAAACATCTTCAGTTCCCCAAAAACAACATCTTCAGTTCAAAAAACATCTTCAGTCCAAAAACAACATCATTTTGCAATCTTTTACATCACAACCAAAACTACATGATCACCAAAACTAAGAAAAACAGCTCTAAAAACAACATCTTCAGTTCATCATTTTGCTTCTTCATTCAAAACAACATCTTCATTTTGCATTGTATCTTCCGTCACCAAAACTACATCATTTTGCATTGTATCTTCAACCATCATCTGCCTCTCCATCACTACACAGTCTCATGCATTTTGGTACCTGGAGAGATTTGTAGTACAAAAACTACATCAGGATCACATCAACAACAACTACCAAGGAGACAAAATAGCATTAGGTCACCAAGGAGACCAAATTTACCTTCGCTACTCATCGTCGTCGATACGAAAACAAGAACTCTATGCCCACTCCTGTTTTCCTCATCATCACTACAATATTGCAGCATAGTATGATCAGTCCGGTTTTCCTCATCCTCGCTTTCATGTCCATCCTCTACCACCTTTCTTCTTTTCTTGATGCCTTCAACTGTTGCAGCACCAATGATCACACGTTCCCGGTCCCTTCGCACTCTGCTTTGCACCGGAACTTCCATAGAGTCATCATCAGCTTGCAACGGAACTTCCGTAGAGTCATCATCTTGGTATGTTAGTCCACCATCACCGGGGCCCTTTTCCACTTCAGTTTCAGTCACACTCCACAAGTGTCTGTGCTGAAAGTTTTGCACAACTCGCCATTTTCCGTGCAAAAGAGTGTCTGGCAGATAAAACACCATTGTTGCTTGTGTTGTTAGAATAAAGGGATCACTCTTATACCAGCACCTTGCAGTGTTGATGCTTTTGAAGTGGCCATCATATTTGACAAAAGAGTCTCTCCTCTTCTTGCTACCAAGCTCAAACCAGTCACAGCGAAATAAGACAATCGAGCGATGGATGCCTCCACTAGAGTTGTACTGCAACTCTACGATGCTTCTCAACTGACCATAGAAGTCAATGATCTCACCATCATGTGACCCCTCAGTGATGATTCCACTATTCTGTGTCTTCCTTTTTTTCCTCGCGGTCAACGGTGTGGTACCGGACACCGTCAGCAATGCATGCTGAATACACTCTCACTCGCTTATCCGGTAAGCATGCCAAAGCAAATAGATCATCACTGACCTTCTTCTCCTCATGCAACTTTCCAATCTGCACAAATAAACCATTTAGCAAACAATGGTATTTAACAATGGGTGAATAACACAGAAAACATAAAACATGTGGCTAAAGATCTCACATGATTCTTAAACCAATAAGCAAACACCTTGGCAACCCTTTTATCAACATTGATATTGCTTTCTTCCTGATTTAACTCTTCCTTGCATTTCCTACAATGCCAACAAAACATGTGAATTAAAACATTAGGCTGGTGCCAACCCAAGCAAAATATATATATATATATATAATGGGTGCACAAGATATAACGTACTCGATATATGGTAGAACCTCGGCGCAATTGCTGAGCACAAACAAAACCATATTGTCATACTCATCACCAGCCTCCAAGTATTGTGAGGCTCCAAGAAAGTTCACACCATGGTTGAAAACAGAGACATCACCACTTTGCGAATCAGACCGCTCTCTATTTCTGCCCGGCCGGTTCCATCTTGTTTCCACATCACCAAAGTATCTAGAGCAAAAAGTCAAGCACTCGTCAACGACATATGCTTCAGCAATAGAACCTTCAGGTCTTGCTGTGTTTCGCACATAACGCTTACAAGTAAGCAGCCTTCTTTCGATTGGGTACATCCAACCATATTGCACAGGGCCTCTAAGCATTGCCTCTTTGGGTAAGTGCACCGCCAAATGGACCATCACGGTGAAGAAAGCTGGAGGGAAAATCTTCTCGAGCTTGCAAAGAATAATTGGGATTTCTTTTTCAAGTCTTTCCAAGACAGTTAACTTGAGGGTTTTGCAGCACCGTTCTCTAAAGAAATTTCCCAGCTCAGCAACCGCTTCATATATATCCTTGTGCATGATTCCTCGGAGGCCCGCCGGTAAAATCCTTTGGAGGAGGATGTGACAATCATGGGTTTTCAGTACTGAAAGCTTGAATCCATCAGAAGTAACAAACTTTGCTAGGTTAGCAGCATAATCATCTGGAAATTTCACCGCTCTTAGGAATTCACAGAATGCAAGCTTTTGTTCTTTATTCATTGTATACCGTGCTCGTGGAATTTCAAATGAATCTTCATCTTCATTGTGCTGTAGATGCAAATCTTCTCTTATGCCCATGTCCTCCAAATCAAGCCTAGAACTAACCGTGTCCTTTGTCTTCCCTTCAATGTTCAGAAACGTCCCTAGCAGATTCTCGCATATGTTTTTCTCAATGTGCATTACATCGAGATTATGCCTTAATTTCAGATCAGCCCAGTATGGCAGGTCCCACAAACAAGACCTCCGGTCCCAACATTGACCTTCCTCACGCTTTCTTTTGTTCGCCAGCTTTCCTGGTCTCACATCTTTCACCTTTTCAAGTTGCTGCTCTAGCTCTTCTTTAGTGAATTCAGCTGGCTTGTCACGGGTTTCATTCTCACCATTAAAATCTTTGCTTCTTCGCCAGCGATGGTTTCGGGGAAGAAAGCGGCGGTGCCCAATATAGCATATCTTGCTCCTTATTCTCTTTGAGCAAGGGTCTTTGTCACAATGGACACAAGCCTGATAACCCGCTGTGATCCTCCCAGACAGAGTGTGCAGAGCCGAGAAATCATGGATGGACCATATGATCGCAGCACGTAGATTGAACTTTTCTTCCAGACTCAAGGCATCGTATGTAGGTACACCAGTCCAGAGCTGGAGCAGTTCTTCTACGAGGGGCTCCATAAAGACATCAAAATCCTTTCCTGGAGAATCTGGACCCGGGATAAGCAATGACATCATGAAGTTGGACTGATCCATGCATGCCCATGGTGGCAGGTTGTACGGCACCACAAAAACTGGCCACATGCTATAAGACGTGCTCATGTTCCCAAACGGATTAAACCCATCTGTGGCAATGCCAAGTTTTATGTTCCTTGGATCTGCAGCAAAATCAAAATGTATACGGTCAAACTCTTTCCATGCCTCTCCATCCGCTGGATGGCTCAGCTCATTGTCCACAGGTTGCCGCTTCAGCTTGTGCCACTGTACCTCACGCGATGATTTCTTCGAGATGAACATCCGCTGCAGCCTTGGTATCAAGGGAAAGTGCCTCAGTACCTTCTCCGGTATTGACTTCTTCCCATCAGCATCTTTCCACCTAGATGCATTGCATTTTGGACAGTTGTCATGATTTGCTAAATCCTTCCGAAACAAGACACAGTTATTTGGGCACACATGTATTGACACATAACCTAACCCCAGCCTACGGATTATGCTCAATGCTTCATCATAAGATCTGGGAACACAACTATTAGGGAATTGCAAGCTCAAAAGACGGAGTATTGCGTTGAATGCGGCATTGCTAATCCGGTAGAAAGACTTGATGTGGAGTAACTTCACGGTGAAGGTAAATCTTGAAAATTTACCCCCTTCATGAGCTGCGCGCTTCGCCTCCTCTAACACCTCAGCAAACAATGATTTATGTCCATCAGCACGATCTTCAGCATCGTACAAATCCTTCAATAGGTCAGGAATCCTATCATCTTCATGCCCATCCTCTTCCTCCAAAACAGCATTATCTCGCAAAACCTTTTCCATGAAATCAATGCCAGCATCACCACCACCCATCATATGAGGGGCCTCTGTATCAGCTTCAAAATGTTGAGGTTGTCTGTCTAAAGGTTCTCCATGATATATCCATCTATCATATGTGCTGGACATCCCATTAAGAAGCAGATGATCTTCCACTCTTCCTTGAGCCATTCTTGGACGGTTGAGGCATTCACAACATGGGCAAAGAATGTGAGCATCGTTGGCAAAATTTGCCCGAACAAATGCCATGAAATCATCAACTCCTTTCATATGTTCTTTCGAAAACTTTCTAACTCCTTCTCTAATCCAGCTTCTGTCCATCTGCCAAAGACAACAAATTGTTGCAACTTAGCAAATCAATCTAAGTGCATCAACATTAATTAATGAAAATGGCTGGAAGTAATGGAAGCTAAAATTCCAGAAAATTTTATATGCTAATTGCCTAACCACAAGGCCTGAAGAATTCTTAACAAACAAGCTGAACAATTCCTAACAGCACATCAAGAAAATTCATCTATGCATTATCTACCAAACAAGTAAGCTATCTCCTAACTACTAACAGTGCATCAAAAAAATTCATCTATGCTGAAGAACATCTGACTGAAATCCATCTCCCACTGCTCGGGTGACGAGAGAGGAGAGGGGGGAAGAGGTGAGGGGTGCATACCGGGAGGTGTGCTTGCGGCGGCGGCGAGTCCCCCATGCTCGGCGAGCCCCCACCACCGTCGGTCACCTACGCCCCTGCTGCCCCCGCCTCCACGCCCTGCCTCGCCTCCGCCCCCTGTCGGCCCCGCCCCCGCCTCCGCTGCCGGCCCTGCCCCCACCTCCGCCCCCTGCTGGTTGCTTCCGCCGCGAGGCCGTGGGCGAGGTCACCTGCGGCAAGGCCGTGGGTGAGGTCACCTACGGCGAGGCCGTGGGCGAGGTCACCTGCGGCGAGGCCGTGGGCGAGGTCACCTGGTTGCTTCCGCCGCCGCCCGCCGCCACCTGGTCGGAAGACCTAGAAAAACGCTAAGTGTTGCTCTGTTCAATGCCACCTGCCGCCACCTGGTCGGAAGGTCCCACTTGTCACTGGTACGTGAGAGCCGTGGTTTTATATACTATATGGAAAACTACCCACACATTAGCAACAATCTCTCTCTAGCCCAGCGGTAATGAACGAGCGAACCCAGCGCGAGGTCGTGGGTTCGAGTCCCCGCTAGCGCATATTTTTTAGTGAATTAAACGCTCGCTCAACCACCTGTCAAATGGTTCCCGCCTGTCAGTGTTGCAAATCGTTGCTCTGTTCGATGCCACCTGGTCGGAAGGTCCCACTTGTAAATGATACGAGAGAGCCGTAGTTCTATATAATGTATAGATAAACTCCCAGATGCGAGCAACTGTCCCTCTCTAGCATGCGAGCCAACCAAGCGCGAGGGGGTTCGAGTCCTGCCTCGTGCATCTTTTTTGGGCGAATTAAGCGCTCGGCCCCATCTGTCAAATGGGTCCCGCCTGTCAATGTGTCCCCGTATATTTGTTGAATAATAAAACTCAAGAAAAAATGACACCTAGACAGTGACACATAAGCGAGGTTGCTGAGGTGGCTGCCTAATCATCCTAATTCATTCAAACTCAAGTGTAGTGACCATTTTATATTGGTCGTTATCAGCTACGCATGAGGCAGTGGACAGTGCTACTAGCTTTACGACCATTTCCTCTAATGAAATTATGACCTTTCTGACCAAAATGGTCATTATGGTTTAGGGTTTAGAGCCCCCCCAGACAGCTTTTGACCAATTGGTCTAAAATGGTCATAAATTTATGACCAATTCTTCGAGGGTCACTGACAGAAGGTCATAAGTTGACATATTTCTTGTAGTGATACTTGATATTTATAAGTAGTTAAATATTTTTCTTTTCCATTGCGATTTGGTTCACACCATGCAACGAATTTTTTCCAGAGTGGCATCTAACTTACATCGTTCGCGGAAGCCTTGGTAATGTGTGCGTGTGAAGAGGGGCGGGGGGGGGGGGGTAGTTTACCGATGACACAAAATAAGTTGAGTGCTCTTATATTGGTGGAGGTTTTTTTTGTTTGCGAATATATATTGGTCGAGGTTGTGACCCTATATTTGCCAATGTGGCTTTACGACTTGTGGTGCTTTTTATAGCAGGAATAAGAAGTATGCTGGAAAAAATCAGGTCTGGACAAAACTTGCCAAAAGGTTATGTACAATACAGTGTTAAAACTTGCCAAAATGTACTCCATCTTGTACATTTGGCCGTTGGCCACTTGACCTTTGGCGAGAGACACACGGGACAACCTTTGGCGAGAGACACAGGACATGGATGTGTGTTTCATGGCAAGATGAACCGCGATATGCAGCTGGCACCTGCGTACACGGTGACAGGACATGATCGGCGATGCATGGTGGCTTACCCGCACAGTTAGGGACGCGCATGTCCAGATCTCGAGGTTGTCCAGCATCCCTATGTGAATTGCCATATCAGACAGCTTTTGTTGTTGGTACTACGAGTTTCATAGGTGGTTAATATAAGTGTGGATTAGTTGTGGCTTGCCCCCCTCACCAAGCGAGGAACTCCTATGATAACGATGGTAATATCGTATCATCTGGCTGCGAACTGGACAAGAGTGTGGGCGCACACGAATTGAATTTAGATCCAATGGTTAATATAGTATCATCTAGGCAGCAAAATAAAAAGGATGCTGTATTGTTTAACGTAGATTTTGAAAGAGCCTGTGACAAAATTAACTAAATTTCTTGTACTTCGTTATGGAAAATAAAGGTTTCTCTTCCAAATTTATTAGTTGGGTTATGCAGACAATAGAGAAAGGTAAAGTAGAAGTCATGGTCAATGCCTAAATTGGGCCTGTATTGAGACAAAAAGAGTGCCTGAGGCAGGGTGACCCCTTGCCCCCAATTCTTCTTAACATTGTCACTGATATTCGTAACTTTATTTTGGTGAAAACTAAAAATTTATTCCTTATCTAGGTCTTAGTAAACAATTTGATCCCTAATGGTATTAGCATGTTACAATATGCCGACGATACTATTTTCATGTGTAGAGATAATTGAGAAAGTGATAGATATTTAAAGCTTATCCTATGTTTATTTGAGCAATTCTCTCGACTAAATGGTGAATTTTCATAAGAGTGAGGTGTTGGTGAAGCTAAGATTAAACATGAAAGTTATTTGACTATTTTCACTTGTGGTGTAGGAAAAAATCCTTTTAAATATCTATGAATTCCTATGAGTCATGCCAGGTTGTGTAATAGTGATTGGAATTGGTCTGAATAGAAGATGGAGAAAAAGTTAAGCCTATGGAAGGGTAGGAACAGATCCTATGGAGGCAGATTAATACTCATTACCTGTAGTATACGTAATCTTCCTTTATATATGATTTATTTATTTGAATTGCCCAATGGCCCTACTAAGGGAATGCACTTTATATTAAAAGGATGCTTTGGCAGGAGGAGGGAGATGTTAAAAAAATATCATCTAGTATACTCGGAGGACGTCTATGTTGGGAAACATACTAGAAAACAAAAAAAATCGTCTGATGATCATGGTCCAGAGCACGATAAAGATGCATATAGAGGTTTAAATCGGATCATTACCAACTTCAAGTTGCGGCGGAATAAGAGTTGGTGTAGATCGTTCTTGAAGTGCCCTGAACTGTCCACGATGATCCCTTGAACAAAACACCGAAAGCATGGCCTCTCTACAGATTGCAAGCGTACATGCTTCATGATCTGGCAGCGCTTCGCCGCCTAGAACTAATCATCGCCAGAGAATTAGAGGATGGATAAGAGAAACTAACGTGGCTTATCTATTATGAGGATTAGAGTTAACTAGATCTAGTTCAATTCTACATCAAGTCTAGACAAAAAAATTGAACTAGAGAGAGGGGGCTCCCCTTCACATATATGTAGGTGGAGGGAGGGGCTAGGCTAACTTGGAGGAGTGAAACCCCCCTTTGGTTGTGGCCAAGGTGGAGGAGTCCTCCTCCAGCTCCCGTGCGCCCCCTTAGCTTGTCCAATAAGCTAAAAAGGGGGTGCCATCCCTACATGGGCCTTCAAGGCCCATTATTAGTTATCGACTAATAGGCCAATTGATATTTCGTTTAGCCCATTGACTTTATATAAATTCTAGGGACTTCTAGATCATTATCTAGGTCCTCTATTATTTATATTAGGTCCCTAGAAAAAAATTCCACCTATATATCATTTTCCAGTATTCCCCGAAACTCTTCCGGTAACCCCGAAATGCTTCCGGTTTTTCTCGAAACTATTTATTATGTTCCCAAAACTATTCCGAGAATATTTTATCATAACTCTCATTTCACTAACACTCAACAGATCGTGGTTCCCTTAAGCTTGTGACCATGTAGGTTCGGTAAAACATAGACATGAAAAAAACACCGTCCGTTCAATGACCAATAGTGGAACCGTGGACACCCATATTGATCCCTATGAGTAAACGAATGATATTCGAGTGAACCTTTAGTTATGATGTGCTATTTCCTTTGCTTCACGACACTTCACAAAACCTGAGGTGAGATTTATCGGTATATTCTTGAGTCATTCTATCGGTCTCCTCGTTACCGGTTTTGTTCGTCTTTCTCGTTGACATGTCCTAGAATCCCTGTGACCTAGTAACCTGTGTCTGGACATAAGAAGATGGATGTCGTCATACCGAGAGGGCCCTAAGAATGTCTCTCCATCGTTGGAAAAGCATATCCCACTCTTAAGCTATCTAGCCCCTTGTCAAACTTTCTGATGAACCTGTAAATTGTCTTTATGATTACCCTGTTACAGATGATGTTTAAGCAACCCCAAAGTCCATCGTAACGTAAGAATTAACTGCGATACTATCATGATCTAAGGGGCTAAAGCATACGTTAACTCTCTGTGTTATATCAATTGACTTGTCGCGATAATATCTCAAAGTATAACAAACAAGCTTGGGTCAGTTCAATATGATCGTTCTTCCAAGGTCATATTCTCAAAGTTGTTTTGGGACTATTGTTACACTTAACGATATCCCAAGATCCGGAAAACGTGATCACTTACAACACTGGAGCTAGTTCTAGAGGCAAGATTAGGAATTAGGTTTTCCTATTTATCAGTCCACACGTGCATATGGTTTTTACGCTGAATTGCATATTCCAGGATCATAGCAGTTATAGCATAGAATATAAACTCTTAATTATAAACATGGAAATAAATAATACAATATTATTGTCTCTAGGGCATATTTCCAACAGACTCCCACTTACAATAGACTCAATAATCTGAACATTTTTCTTTTACACCAATGGTAATCTGGTGTTAGTTCATGCTTTTATTGTGGTATAGACTTCATTGTCTCAAATCTGACAAGTTCAGATTCGAGTATATCTTTGCATTCCGACGCATCTTACATGCTTCCAAAAAATCATAATTAGCGTTGAACTAGGTTTTTATGTCTTGAATCACTGGTAGGATCTTTGATTCCTTAGACTAATTAAGCAATGGAATCCTTCATTGTTTGGACATACCAAGTTGATAAATGAACTATTTGATCCATCACTATCAGGAGACTAATCCACGAGCACCTATGGGACCGGCGGACCGAGTCCCTTTCGGTTCGGCGGGGGCGAGGGTCGCGCGAAGAGCGGATCGAGGCGAAGCACACGAGCAGTTTACCCAGGTTCGGGCCGCACGGATGCGTAAAACCCTACTCCTGCTTTGTGGTTTGTATTGAGTTCTTGCTCGGGAGCGCGGAGTGCTACAGTACACCCCAGCAGCTAACGAGACCGAGCGTGAGTGTTCTCTTTCTCCTCCCCCCTCTCTACGTTGCGCATGGGCCTCCTTTTATATGCTCAAGGGGTCACCGACAGGTGGCAACGTAGACAAGGGTAAAAATGGAAAGGTGTTGCGGTTGGTACAGCTACCTGCTACAGTGTATCATACCTAACCCTGACGGCAGGGGACAAGGGCATTAAATACCTGTCTGCGTCGCCTAAATAGTGCAAAAGGGACCGTCAGGGACGCCACCGCTCGCCACGATGGCAATCTTGTCAGCGCCGCTTGCCACCGCGCACCGATGGCTGCACAGCCTCCCGCCACGTACGCCTGGAAGGGTCGCAGAGCGACACGTTGGTGGATGTGCTGGAGCGCGGACACAGAGTGGTGGCTTGCCGCGGCAAGCGCCTTGCCGCGGTCGTTGTCTTGTCGCGTCCGGGAGCTTGTCGCTCACCGGGCCTTGCTGGGACGCTTGGCGCGTCGCGGCAAGTTCCTTGAGATGCCTTGGTTGGCCTTCCCGGCAAGCTCCTCTTGCCGGGGTCTTGTTTCCTTGGCTTGGATACTTTGTCTTTGAACGGCTCCAAAGGAACCACGGAGGACCTTGGCGGTCACCCGGCAAGCCTTGCCGCGGGATGCTGCGACTGCCCGTGCACAAGTTCGGGATACTAGGGTACCCCTACTCTAGTACACCGACAGGAGCCCCCGGGCCTGGGCCATACACGGTGCCGAGCGCTGTTGGGCCAGGCCCAAAACAGGGCACGGGCACGCGCGGCCTGGGTTACGCCGTATCTCTCTCCGTATCCACCGCGCCCTCCCCGAACGGCACGCGTTGAATGCGGCATCGTGGGAGAGATCGTGGGTGGTTTCTTTATTCGGAAATGCGGAACGTCCGCCCCCTTTCTCTTTATAAGCAGGGGAAGCAGGGGTAGTTCGCCCATTCGCCGGTTGCTGCTCCAATCTTGGAAGCCTCCGCCGCTCCCTCGTCTTCCCAAAGCGGAAAGAGAGCAGCGCCCCGCCCCCCATCGCCACCAGCACCACCAACGCCGCCGACCTCCTCCACCACTTCCGCCATGGCTCCGAGAGCCGACAAGGGGAAGGTTGTGAAGTCGACCGAGGCGCAGCGGCTTGCGGCGCTGCGAAAGGAGCGGGCAATCTTCCCCCCCAAGCTTGCCGCGAGGGAGCTGAGGGAGAATTACTACCTCTTCTGGTCGACGGAGACGCGAGCGCATCCGCGCACGAAGGTACTTCCAGCCGCCGCTTGGAAAATGGCTCCAAACGGATATCCTTTCTTCGCCTTGTTCTTCTACTGCGGGCTCTGCCCGCCCTTCTCTGAGTTTTTCTGCGATATCATGAACACCTACGGATTCCACCTCCTTGACTTCACCCCCAATGTCGTTCTGACCATGGCAGTTTTCGCACATCTCTGCGAAAACTTTGTCGGAGTCCATCCCAATGTAGCCCTTTTTCGCCACTTCTTTATGCCCCGAGTAGAGAGAGGAGAGCCTTTATCCGGCGGAATCGCCTGGATCTCGAGGGCCGGCAAGAAGGACACTTATCTGGAGGGAGAGTTCCGCGTCAAGTGGGAGGAATGGAGAGCAGACTGGTGCTGGATTGTCGAGGAGAACCCGCAGCCGTTTACCGCCCGGCGCCAAGCCCCAGTAGCACGCGGCAGCGATTGGAGTGACGTAGCCCCGGAAGATGATAGGCTTAAGATTGCCGTCACCCGGATCCTACGCCTCAGGCTTGCTGGGCTCACTGTAGGCGCTGTTGGCGCAGATTTTCTTCGCTGCCGCATTGCCCCCCTGCAGGAACGGGGGAGACCCACCTGGCAATTCAAGAATGCGGCGGATATCATGAGGCTGCGTCCGGGCCTCAACTTCAACTTCACTGTTCTGGAGCTCAACGCGATGCTCCAGGAGCTGTTCAAGTACGACCCTCAACATCCCGAAGTGTTCAGGTTGCCGAAGGGTGTCGTTCCGCTGTGCAACAACTGCGCGCTTGACCGCATCCGTGCAATGATGCCGCTGTGCGATTCGCATGGAATTGTCCCAACTTGGCAAGAGCCTGCAGACGACGTCGTGCAGCAGTTCTTTGACGGCTTGGTAGAAGTGCCGGTCCGCCCCGACGAAAAGGATAGCCTCACCCGCGACACCACCGATGCGGAGATGACACGCATCGCCACTAGGCTGGAAGAGGCGGCGGCAGCCGCAGCCGCGGGCGAATTTGGATTCACCGTGGAGGAGGCAGATGCAGCAGAGGTGGCAAGCCGTGCCGAGCGAGGGGAGCCCGTTGGCGAAAAAGAGCTTGCCGGGCATGACGTCGAGTCGAGCGAGCCCGCCAAGGATACGAGCGGCTCACTAGAGATCAACTCCTCTTCCTCCTCATCTTCAGGCAGCTCGCCGCAAGCAGAGCCTCCATCCCCACCAAGAAGGCGTCTCCGCAAGGCCGGGGGCATAGCGGGGCGGCAGGAGAGTGAACAGTTGCCGCGCCGCGTGACACGCTCCATCGCGGCAAGCACTGTTGCTGCGGGAGCACCTCATGTTGCCGCGGCAACTGGAGCAGGGTCCACCCGGACCACTGCTTCTGATCTTGCCGCTGCTCACGCCGCGACAGCAGCCGGAGTGGGGTCGTCTCAGACCACCGCCACTGTTCCCGCCAAGCGGCCAAGGGAAACTACTCCTCCACCTCCTCGCGCCGGACGTGAGCCGGACTTCGTCTCCGCGTTCAGCTCCGACGAGGAAGAAGAAGAGTAAGATTCTCTTGTTGTACTTGTAGTTCTTCAATTCTTGCTGTCTTGTCTTGTATCTCATTTGCTTTACTCTGAACTTATTCCTTTTCAGGACTCTGGCCCAGAGAGCAGCGAAGAGAGCCAAGGTCCCGGTGATTGTCATCGAGGACGAACCCACCGCGACAGCAGGGGGTGCGCCCGAGACAACCTTGCCGGACCCGGCAACTGTTCTCCAGAGCAGCCCCCAGCGTAAGTATATGGTTTGCTTTCCGCTGTTGGGCGCGCATGGATACTCTTTCTTTGCTGACATCTGACTGTTGGTTTGTGTAGGAGCAGAGCAGCCCCACCAGGAGCGCCCGGAGGCCGCCCCTGAAACGCCAAGGGAGAGTCCTCCGGCAAGGGAGAGTTCTCCAGCAAGGGACAGCACCAGCGTCCCCCCGGCGGCGGAGACTACGACTGCCGAACCCAGTACAGGTAATCTTCTCTTCAAAGCTTCCCTTGGGTTCTTCTTCTTTTTGGGTATTTGCTTGACTTTTCTCACTTTTCCGGCAATCAGACCCATCTGCTGCGGAGCCGATGGAGACTGAGGTTGCTGCCGACGACGCCGCTGCCACTGAAGAAACAGCTGGCGCTGATGATCCCGCCGGTGATGAGGCCGCCAAAGCTGCCGTCGCAGCAGCTGGCGAGGGATCTGGCGATCGCACTGACGGCCCTGAGGCCGCAGGAGCGCCAGGCGCTACGTCGACCGCCGACCCGTCCACCGCTGCCGCAGCGCCAGGCTCCGAAGAGCCCCAGCCAGGCGTCTACTTGAAGGCCGGCGATGGCGTCTTCATCAACCTCCCCTGGGCGTCAAGCTCCAGGGCGCCGGTCGAGGGAGAGAGCTTTGATGGAGAGGTGCTCGCCTCCGCTGGGCTGACGCTAGTTGATGCGCCGAGCAGCAGCAGCAGTGAGCCTGAGGAGGAGCGGCTGCTGCGGAAGCTGTTGTCGCTCTACCGCGCGCGGCAAGCCAAGCTGGAATCCCGCGAGGCGCTTGTCGCGAAGGCGGGAGCGGACATCGAGAAGCGCGCAGAGGTGCTCCGAGGTCTCAACCAGGAAGCTCTCCGGTCCCTGGCAGAGGAGCGGGAGCAGCTCGCCGAAGAGCAGAAGGCCTTCTTCCTCGAGAAGGCCAAAGTTGAAGAGCAACAGCGGCTTGCCGCTGAGAAGCTGTCTGCGCAGGAGGGTGAGCTGGTGCAGCGGAAGGTCGACCTTGACAGCCACGAGAAGGAGCTTGCCGCGCGCGAGCGAACATTCGGCGGAGCCCTCAAGCAAGCAGAGGATGCTGCCGCAGTTGCCGAGGCCGCCAAGAAGGAGCTGGAGACGAAGGTGGCGCAGCTGGAGGCCGATCTCAAGGCGAGTGGTGAAGAGCTTGCCGCGCTCAAACATGAGCGGGAGAAGGACGCCCACACCAACGCAGATCTGCAGGCTCGTCTCGCCGAGAAGGGCAAAGAGCTTAGCACCGCCAAGGACTCCAACGCAGATCTTGAGTTGAGGCTGACCACTTTGACCAAGATGCTGGAGAAAGTGAAGCACTGGACGGAGGGTCTCGTGAGTGCTGCCGCAGATATCGACAGGGAGCTGGCGCAGCTGGGGGTGGAGGATCTCGGGTATCCCTCTGATGAGAACCTCCAACCCAGCGCCAAGCTCACCTTGTTCTTCAGAGGCGTGGCGACGGCCCTCCGGCAGCTCCGGGAGAAGATCCCAAAGCAGCTGGCCGACGAGTCGCGCAAGATCTGCGCGGGAGCTCTTCAAAAGGTGTTGGTGAAGGTGGCCTTCCGCAACCCGGGCCTCAACCTCACCAACGTCTTCAAGACCCTGCCGCCAGATGCTGATCTGGAGGCGCTCAAGACCCTTGTCGCACCCATTGTGGATAAGGTGAGCGGGATCAAGAGGATTGAGGGCGATCGCGTAGACTAGGCCGCCCGTTTTCTTCTTTTCTTGTCGCTGCTGGTCATGTTATGAGAACAATCTGTTAGAGCCGCGACAAGCTACCTTGTAATATAACTCTATTCTGGGTAATGATTGCAATGTTATTCCCTTTACTTGATTCCTCCCTTTGTATGTTTTTGCCCTACGCTTTTAGGGAACTTGCCGGTGCAGGCACCTTAGCCGCGAGCGCTGAGTGCGGGACGTCAGCAGCCTGCTGGCGGTGCCGCTACCGACAAGAAACCTTGTCGCAACTAGTCGCAGCTCACTTAAGTTGTTGAGCAGACTCGAAATAAAGTAAGGGTGCAACTAGCTACGAGTTGGTTCCTCCGCGCACAGGTTTTCCATACAAAGTGCGGTCGTTCAAGGGAGATAACTTAAAAATTTTAAAAATCTGATTGCTCAAACTTTGGCAACTTAGCTTTTCTGTTGTTTGCTTCCCGGTAAGGCGAAACTTTCTTGAACGACGCCTGGTCCATACCATTATCTTCTCCTTTCCCCCCGGCAAACTTGTGGGCGAGGGAACCTTCCTTTCCTTGAGAAAAAAGAAAGAGGAGAAAATAAAGATATGGAGCCTTACGGCTCGTTATTGCTTACCGGGGAGTAGGTGCTGCACAAAGTGTCAGATCACATATGCAAAAAATATAAAGCATGAAATTGACAAGATGTGCGGAGCACATAAGCTTTATGCACGGGGTCTGCGCCCGGCTTTGTACAAAGGATTACATGCAACAGCGGCAAGACTTGTACAAAAGGTGGTTGCCGGAACGGGTTCCGGCAACCGCGCCTTATGGGTAAAACTTACGAAGATGCCCAATGTTCCAGGAGTTGCTCACCGGAATGGCATCTTCGGTCTCAAGGCGGACAGCGCCAGGCCTAGTACCTTGTTTCACCCGGTAAGGGCCTTCCCACTTCAGCGTCAACTTGTTGGAATTCTTGGCGGACTGAACACGCCGAAGAACAAGGTCGCCTTCCTCGAGACTTCTGGCGTTAACTTTGCGGCTATGGTAGCGGCACAAAGCTTGCTGGTAGCGAGCAGCTCGTAAAGCAGCCTGAAGACGGTCTTCCTCAAGGAGCAGCGCGTCATCTTGTCGCAGCTGCTCTTGCTCAAGCTCATCATAAGCGAGCACTCGAGGTGACCCGTATACCAGTTCCGTGGGGAGAACTGCCTCTGCTCCATAGACTAGAGCGAAAGGTGTCTGGCCAGTGGCTAGATTTGGCGTCGTCCTGATCGACCAAAGAACCACCGGCAGCTCCTCAATCCAGTTTCTTCCGCACTTGTGCAGCCTGTCGAAAGTCCTGGTCTTGAGCCCACGCAGCACTTCAGCATTTGCCCTCTCCGCTTGACCGTTGCTTCTCGGGTGAGCAACAGAAGCGAAGCAGACCTTGGCGCCAAGATCTTGGACGTACTGCATGAAGGTGCGGCTCGTAAATTGCGTACCGTTGTCGGTGATTATCCTGTTAGGGATCCCGAAGCGGCAAACAATCGACCTGAAGAACTTGACTGCTGACTGTGCTGTCACCTTCCTCACTGCTTCCACTTCCGGCCACTTTGTGAACTTGTCGATTGCAACGTACAAGTACTCAAAGCCCCCGACTGCTCGGGGAAAGGGGCCGAGGATGTCAAGCTCTAGACCGAAAATGGCCAGGATAAAGGGATCGTCTGGAGAGCTTGAGCTGGTTGGTGTATCTGCTTGGAATGGAACTGGCACGCTTCACACTTGGTTACTTGTGCAGTTGCATCCTGGAGGGCTGTCGACCAAAAGAAACCTTGCCGGAATGCTTTGCCGGCAAGTGCTCTTGCGCCAATGTGGTGACCACATATGCCTCCATGTATCTCTGCCAACAGCTTTTGTCCGTCTTCCCGGTGAATACACTTCAATTTCACACTGTTGAGTCTTCTTCTGTACAGTGTGTTGTCGACAAACTGGTACATACTTGACTGCCGGGCTACTCTTTCCGCTTCTTCTTGCTCTTCGGGAAGTTCTCCTGTCTAAAGGAAACGGACAATCTGCTGTGTCCAGGCTGGAGCTTGTGGCTCGACAACGAGGACTAAAGGCAAATCTGCTGCTGCGGGAACATCCGCTTCTACGGCGAGAACCTGCGGCTCTGCCGGAGCTTGACGTTCCCCGGCAAGCTTGCCGGAGCAAAACTTGTCGGGAGTTTGTGCTTCAACGGAACAAACCCTAGGGCTTGCCGGAGCAGGCTGCTCCTCACCGCTCTTGGCGTTGATCTTGGGGACCTTCTTGGCGGCGGCTTCGGGAAGCTCTGCCGGAAAATAGTCACCAGAAATCAACTTCCTCTTCTTGCTCTGTCTAGTTGATGGTGTTACAGACGGTTGAGTCAGCTTGAGCACAAAGATCCCTGGTTCCACAGGTAACTTAAGTGCGGCGCACTTTGATAGGCCATCGGCAATGGCGTTCTGAGCTCTTGGAACATGCTCCATCTGTAAGCCGTCAAAGTGCTCTTCTAGCTTTCTCACTTCGTCGACGTAGGCTTCCATCAACGGACTCTGATAGCTCTTGTTCACTTGGCGGACGACAAGCTGCGAGTCACCCCTGACAATGAGCTTCTTGATCCAAAGGTCTGCCGCGATCCTGAGACCGGCAAGCAAGCCTTCATACTCTGCAATATTGTTTGTTGCTTGCTCCTTGGGAAAGTGCATCTGGACTACGTACTTGAGGTGCTCTCCGGTGGGTGCAACAAGCAGCACGCCAGCGCCGGCGCCTTGCAGCGAAAAGGCACCATCGAAGTACATCAGCCACTCTTTGATTGCTTCCTCGACGGGGATGCTCGTTTCTGGAATTTGTTCATCTGGTGTTGGCGTCCATTCTGCTATGAATTCTGCCAATGCTCTGCTTTCGATAGTTGAAGTACTCTCAAACTTGAGGCCAAAGCTTGACAGTTCTAGTGCCCACTCAACAATCCTGCCTGTCGCTTCTGGACTCTGTAGTATCCTCTTCAGCGGAAAACGAGTGACAACTATGATCTCATGTGCTTGGAAGTAAGGGCGCAGCTTTCTCGAGGCCATGAGAAGGCCGAAAAGAAATTTCTGCACGCCAGAGTACCTTGACCTAGCCCCCTACAGAAGGGAACTGACAAAGTAAACTGGGCGCTGAACCATTCTCTTCTGTATCTCCTCGCGCGTCTGCGCAGATCCATCCTTGTCGGGACCAGAGCTTGTCGGGGAAGCCCCCAGCTTGTCGCTGGATGCGCCTGCCGTGGTTACTGGCTCGTCATCTGCCTCCCTCTCTGCTACTAACGCAGCACTAACCACTTGATTGGTTGCTGCTATATACAGCAACAACTTCTCTTGTGGCTTAGGTGCGACAAGTGTTGGAGTGGAGGACAGGTATCTCTTCAAGTCTTGCAGCGCAGCCTCCGCTTCCGGAGTCCATTTCATTGGACCTGCCTTTTTCAATATTTTGAAAAACGGTAGGGCGCGCTCAGCAGACCTAGAGATAAACCTGCTGAGAGCAGCCACGCAACCGGCAAGTCTTCGTACATCCTTGACGCGATTTGGTGCTTCAATCTGCTCAATGGCCTTGATCTTGTCGGGATTGGCTTCGATTCCCCGCTGAGACACGAAGAACCCGAGAAGCTTGCCGGAGGGGACTCCAAACACACACTTCTCGGGGTTGAGCTTGGGGCTGATCTTGCGCAGATTTGCAAAGGTCTCGTCTAAATCTTGAATCAGAGTTGCCCTGTCCTTGCTCTTGACCACTATGTCATCCATGTAGGCTTCCACATTTCTGTGTATTTGTGGCTCAAGAGCGACATGGACTACCCTTGCAAATGTTGAACCAGCATTTTTTAAACCGAAAGGCATCCGTATGAAACAGTACGTGCCACATGGAGTGATGAATGCGGTTTTCTCCTCATCCTCTTCTGCCATGAAGATCTGATGGTATCCTGAGTATGCGTCAAGAAATGAAAGCAAGTCACATCCGGCCGTGGAGTCAACAATCTGGTCAATGCGCGGCAAAGGAAATGGGTCTTTGGGACAAGCTTTGTTAACATCGGTAAAGTCGATACAAAGTCTCCATTTCCCGTTCGCCTTGCACAGGACTACAGGATTGGCCAACCACGTAGGATGGAGCACTCCTCTGACAAGGCCTGCTGCTTCCAACTTCTTGATCTCTTCTGCGATGAATTCTTGGCACTCCACTGCTTGCTTCCTGACCTTCTGCTTGACGGGCCGCGCATGAGGACAAACGGCAAGATGGTGCTCAATTACTTTCCTGGGAACACCGGGGATGTCAGACGGTTGCCACGCAAACACGTCGACGTTCACCCGCAGGAAAGCAATGAGCGCGCTTTCCTATTTAGGTGCAAGAGTGGCACTGATGGTGAAGGTACCACCAGTGCCGTCCTCCTTGGCGGACACCTTCTTGGTCTCTGGCGGAGCTGCCATTGTCTTCTTACACTTGCCGGTGGAGCTCGATGGTGCGTCTTCGACAGCAGCGCAGCACTCCGAAGAGGTGCGCTTGCCGGAGTGGGCATCAGAACTCTTGCCGGACTTAGTCTTCTTCCCCCCGGGAGCTTCAACGGCAGGTGACTTGCGATCTGTTGCGGCTGCCGCTTCCCGGTAGATCTTGTCGGCGCAGATAAGAGCATCCTTCTTGTCGCCAGGGACAGAGATGACGCTTATCGGGCCTGGCATCTTCAGCATGTTGTATGCGTAGTGAGAGGCTGCCATGAAATTGGCGAGTGTTGCACGACCGAGTATCCCATTGTAAGGCAATGGAAAATCGGCAACGTCAAAAGTGACCCTCTCAGTCCTAAAGTTCAACTCGCTGCCAAATGTTACTGGCAACGTGACCTTACCCTTCGGCTTGCTCCTTCCCGGGTTGATTCCTTGGAATGTGCCGGTCTCTTCAAGCTCGCTGTCAGGGATCTGGAGTTTCTGGAGTACAGCGGAGGAGATCAAGTTCAAGCCGGCCCCGCCGTCAACTAGCATCTTAGTGACCTTGAGGTTGCGGATAGTTGGTGAAACCAACATCGGCAAGCACCCGACCGCAGTTGTGCGATCAGGGTGGTCCTCAATATCAAAGATGATAGGCGTGCTGGACCATTTCAGAAGCTTGCGTGACTCGACAGGTGGTTCCGCCGCATTGACTTCCCGCACCCACTGCTTGAGTTGGCGGTGCAAAGTATGCAGAGAAGCACCGCCGTCAACGCACAAGACCTCTGTGGCTTTCTGGAACTCGTGCTCACTGGTCTCAACATCATCCATGTCTTCGTCGTCGTTGTCATCTTCATCCTTGTCGCGGCCGCGGGGAGGTCTGTCTCTTTGCCGCTGCTTGGCCTTGCCGCAGCGTCCTCCCCGGCCGGCGCGCTTCTTGCCGGATTCTCCAGCGCCTTCTTGGGCCCTCTCCTTGTCGCGTCGCTCGTATTCAGCCTTTTGCTGCTGGACAAGCTGCTCGACCTTCTTGCAGCTCTGGAGGTCATGGCCCTTGGTGCGGTGGATCTTGCAGTACTGCTTGTCGGTGCCGTCCTGCTTGTCGGCGACTGCCACAGCCTGGCAGTTGGTGCATGCGGCAATCTCCTTGCCGGAGCTACCAGCTTTGGCTTTCTTGGCGCCACCTTCGTTGCCGGACTGCTCAACGACTAGCACATCTTTGCCTTTCTTCTTCCTGTTGTTCCGCCACCGGTTTTTCTTTGCCGGGGCAGCATCCTCACTGTCAGATCCTCCTGCTCCTGTATTCTCTCCGGGGAGTTTCCTCCCTTCCTCAGCACGTGCACACTTGTCGGCCAGGGCATACAGCTCACTGACGTCTCTGATCTTGCACATCGCCATCTCCTCCCGCATCCTGCGGTTACGCACGTTCTGATGGAACGCGCTGATGACCACGGCAGGGTGGACATCTGGGATGTTGTGTTGTACACGGCTGAATCTCTGAATGTACTTGCGCAGGGGCTCTCCTTCCTTCTGGGCGAGTAGATGAAGGTCACTCTCTTGGCCATGAGGTTTGTGGCCGCTTGTAAAGGCACTGACAAACTGATGGCATAGGTCTGCCCAGGAGGATATGGAGTTGTCCGGCAAGTGCATGAGCCAGGACCTGACGTTGGGCTTGAGCACCAGCGGGAAGTAGTTGGCAAGGATCTTGTCGTCCCGCCCCCCGGCAGCTTGCACCGTGATGGTGTAGATGCTGAGAAACTCCGACGGATGCGACTTCCGTCGTACTTCTCTGGTACGTCTGGCTTGAAATTCTTCGTGCTGGGCCACTGGACTTGCCGCAGCTCACGAGTAAACGCAGGGCAACCTACCGCGTACGGCAGGCCGCCTGGTTCCCCTGGCGCATGCATGTCGACAGAGGGCCCAGCGCGCTGGTCCGATTGACGTCGCGCTTCTCTTCGGCGCTCGATGCGAGTACGAGCGTCTTCTTGCTGTCGTTTGTGAAGAACTTGGCGCTGATCGCGACGAGCTCGTGGATCTGATGACGCGGTGGAGTCACTGTCGAGGTGGATCCGGCGAGTCGGCGATCTTGGCCTTCGGGGCGGAGAGTGCACAGTGGTTGCACCTCCACCGGTCTTGTCGCCACCGGCTCGTGCCTGGCTGACTTGCCGCGGCTGCGACGTGCTCGGCTGCCGTTGAGTGTCGCCGTTGGCGAAGCCGATGAGACTCTGAATGGTGGCCCTCCAGTCGTCGATCTTGTCTGCCGTTGGAGGGTAGTCCAGGAGCAGTTGAGCTCGTGCCAAAGCTTCTGCTGTAGTGGCGGGTGACGGTGGCGAATGGTGCGAGGAGCGGGATATGCTCGGACTTCTAACTATGTGAGAAGGAGCAGTATCCTGTTCAGGCGACCGTGCCTCGCTCGTGCCAGCATGGTTGCATGCATGCTGGTCTTGAGCACTCCGAGATCCACCAGCTCGATCTTGTTCCAGCAAACGCATGGTACCGTGAGTACCATGACGCTGCCGGTCCCGCGCCTCCTGAAATGGGCGCGGTGCATGTACGGACGCCGAGGTCTTGGAGTGCGCCCGGTCATTGTGGGAGCCGGCTACGCCGCCGATGGGCAGCGCAGCCTTGTCCTTGGACCTGGCAGCACCGTGAGCTCCCTCGTCAACGCCCGTTCTTCTGCCGGCGTCTGCCCCATCAGCCGTTTGCTCCGGCGGTGGTGGGTTCGGCGCGGACGGAGCAGCCGCCTCCGAAGCCTTCTTCTTCGGCGGCATGTCGATGAAGATGATGAAGATCTAGCTCGTGTGAACGCTGGATCTGGTTCACAGAACCTCGACGCCCCCTACCTGGCGCGCCAAAGATGTCGGGGGACTAATCCACGAGCACCTATGGGACCGGCGGACCGAGTCCCTTTCGGTTCGGCGGGGGCGAGGGTCGCGGGAAGAGCGGATCGAGGCGAAGCACACGAGCAGTTTACCCAGGTTCGGGCCGCACGGATGCGTAAAACCCTACTCCTTCTTTGTGGTTTGTATTGAGTTCTTGCTCGGGAGCGCGGAGTGCTACAGTACACCCCAGCAGCTAACGAGACCGAGCGTGAGTGTTCTCTTTCTCCTCCCCCCTCTCTACGTTGCGCATGGGCCTCCTTTTATATGCTCAAGGGGTCACCGACAGGTGGCAACGTAGACAAGGGTAAAAATGGAAAGGTGTTGCGGTTGGTACAGCTACCTGCTACAGTGTATCATACCTAACCCTGACGGCAGGGGACAAGGGCATTAAATACCCGTCTGCGTCGCCTAAATAGTGCAAAAGGGACCGTCAGGGACGCCACCGCTCGCCACGATGGCAATCTTGTCAGCGCCGCTTGCCACCGCGCACCGCTGGCTGCACAGCCTCCCGCCACGTACGCCTGGAAGGGTCGCAGAGCGACACGTTGGTGGATGTGCTGGAGCGCGGACACAGAGTGGTGGCTTGCCGCGGCAAGCACCTTGCCGCGGTCGTTGTCTTGTCGCGTCCGGGAGCTTGTCGCTCACCGGGCCTTGCCAGGACGCGTGGCGCGTCGCGGCAAGTTCCTTGAGATGCCTTGGTTGGCCTTCCCGGCAAGCTCCTCTTGCCGGGGTCTTGTTTCCTTGGCTTGGATACTTTGTCTTTGAACGACTCCAAAGGAACCACGGAGGACCTTGGCGGTCACCCGGCAAGCCTTGCCGCGGGATGCTGCGACTGCCCGTGCACAAGTTCGGAATACTAGGGTACCCCTACTCTAGTACACCGACAATCACCCTTCATTGTTGCTTCTAAAGCAACAACATACTAAGCTTTCATCATATAATTCCCCATGTTAACCTTCTTGGACCAATTCCAACTTACCGTGCCACCATTTTAATGTATTACACATATCCCTTAATTGACATCAAAAATTGCTTGGAGCATTGATGAATATTTCATCTATGTAACTACTTACAATGAGTCCTCTATTGACGTAACTCCTTCCATCAATCTCTTCATTTTCTCTGTATGCAAGAAACATGGCATCTTTCTTACTCTAGTACTTAATGACATTTTCATTGTTGTCCTATGATCAATGCATGCCTTGATCACTTTGGTAACTTACTCACAACTTATTTGGAGTACTGGACATAGGTTTGTTTACATACCTTGGAATACATGATTAATTCGAAACACAATTGTGAGTGAAATCACAATCATGTACTTTGGCCATCAGAATTCCAAATACTGGTTTTGCTTAAAACTCTTTCCATGTGACGTCGGCAAGAAACTCTTGTTGACGTTTTCATACTAACCATTTTAGTATCTTGTCAATTGTATTTCGGCTCAGCGCTATTAGCCACTACTGTCTCCATGGAATATGCCCAATAGTAGAGCTATATTGCCTAAGTACTTTTGAAGGAAATATGCCCTAGAGGCAATAATAAAGTTGTTATTTATATTTTCTTATATCATGATAAATATTTATTATTCATGCTAGAATTGTATTAACCAGAAACTTAGTACATGTGTGAATACATAGACAAACAGAGTGTCCCTAGTATGCCTCTACTAAAATAGCTCGTTAATCAAAGATGGTTAAGTTTCCTGACCATAGACATGTGTTGTCATTTGATGAACGGGATCACATCATTAGAGAATGATGTGATGGACAAGACCCATCCGTTAGCTTAGCATAATGATCGTTAAGTTTTATTGCTATTACTTTCTTCATGACTTATATATATTCCTCTGGCAATGAGATTATGCAACTCCCGAATACCGGAGGAACACCTTGTGTGCTATCAAACATCACAACGTAACTGGGTGATTATAAAGATGCTCTACAGGTTTCTCTGATGGTGTTTGTTGAGTTGGCATAGATCGTGATTAGGATTTGTCACCTCCGTGTATCCGAGAGGTATCTCTGGGCCCTCTCGGTAATGCACATCACTATGAGCCTTGCAAGCAATGTGACTAATGAGTTAGTTACGGGATGATGCATTATGGAACGAGTAAAGAGACTTTCCGGTAACGAGATTGAACTAGGTATGATGATACCGACGATCGAATCTCGGGCAAGTAACATACCGATGAGAAAGGGAATGACATATGTTGTTATGCAGTTTGACCGATAAAGATCTTCGTAGAATATGTAGGAGCCAATATGAGAATCCAGGTTCCGCTATTGGTTATTGACTAGAGATGTGTCTCGGTCATGTCTGCATAGTTCTCGAACCCATAGGGTCCGCACGCTTAACATTCGATAACGATTTGTATTATGAGTTATGTGATTTGATGACTGAAGTTTGTGCAGTGTCCCGGATGAGATCACGGACATGACGAGGAGTCTCGAAATGGTCAAGAGGTGAAGTTCGATATATTGGAAGGCTATATCCAGACATCGAAAAGGTTCCGAGTGATTCAGGTATTCTTCGGAGTACCGGGGAGTTACGGGAATTCACCGAGAAAAGTAATGGGCCATACGGGAAAAGAGGAGGCAGGCCAAGGGGAGTTTACTGAATCTCGATAACAGTGATACACATAATATTGATGCCAAATGATGCAAAGTTAATAATGATAATGCAACTTATTTGTGGCACTACCGTTTAGGTCATATTGGTGTAAAGCGCATGAAGAAACTCCATGCTGATGGGCTTTTGGAATCACTTGATGCTTGCGAACCATGCCTCATGGGCAAGATGACTAAAACTCCGTTCCCCGGAACAATGGAGCAAGCCACTGACTTATTGGAAATAATACATACTAATGTATGCGGTCCGATGAGTGTTGAGGCTCATGGCGGGGATCGTTATTTTCTGACCTTAACAGATGATTTGAGCAGATATGGGTATATCTACTTAATGAAACATAAGTCTGAAACATTTGAAAAGTTCCAATAATTTCAGAGTGAAGAGGAAAATCATCATAACAAGAAAATAAAGTTTCTACGATCTGATCGTGGAGGTGAATATTTGAGTTACGTGTTTGGCCTTCATTTAAAACAATGTGGAATAGTTTCACAACTCATGCCACGAGGAACACAATAGCATAATGGTGTGTCCGAACGTCGTAACCGTACTTTATTAGATATGGTGCGATCTATGATGTCTCTTACCGATTTACCACTATCGTTTTGGGGTTATGCATTAGACACAGCTGCATTCACGTTAAATAGGGCACCATCTAAATCCGTTGAGACGACACCGTATGGACTATGGTTTGGCAAGAAACCAAAACTGTCGTTTCTTAAAGTTTGGTGTTGCAATGCTTATGTGAAAAAGTTTCAACCTGATAAGCTCGAAACCAAATCAGAGAAATGCGTCTTCATAGGATACCCAAAGGAAACTGTTGGGTACACCTTCTTTCACAGATCCAAAAGCAAGACATTCATTGCTAAGAATGGATACTTTCTAGAGAAGGAGTTTCCCTCGAAAGAAGTGAGTGGGAGAAAAGTAGAACTTGATGAGGTAATTGTACCTTCTCCCGAATTGGAATGTAGTTCATCACAGAAATCAGTTACAGTGATGCCTACACCAATTAGTGAGGAAGCTAATGATGATGATCATGAAACTTCAGATCAAGTTATTACTGAACCTCGTAGGTCAACCAGAGTACATTCCGCACCTGAGTGGTACGGTAATCCCGTTATGTAAGTCATGTTACTACACCATGATGAACCTATGAACTATGAGGAAGCGATGATGAGCCCAGATTCCGATAATGGCTTGAGGCCATGAAATCTGATATAGGATTCATGTATGAGAACAAATTATGGACTTTGGTGGACTTGCCCGATGATTGGCAAGTCATTGAGAATAAATGGATCTTCAAGAGGAAGACGGACAGTGATGGTAGTGTTACTATCTACAAAGCTCGACTTATCGCAAAATATTTTCAACAAGTTCAAGGTGTTGACTACGATGAGATTATCTCACTCGTAGCGATGCTTAAGTCTGTCCGAATTATGTTAGCAATTGCCGGATTTTATGAAATCTGGCAAATGGATGTCAAAACTGAATTCCTTAATGGATTTATTAAAGAAGAGTTGTATATGATACAACCAGAAGGTTTTTTGTCGATCCTAAAGGTGCTAATAACAAAATGTGCAAGCTCCAGCAATCCATCTATGGACTGGTGCAAACTTCTCAGAGTTGGAATATAAGCTTTGATGAGTTGATCAAAGCATATAGTGTTATACAGACTTGCGGTGAAGCCTGTATTTACAAGAAAGTGAGTGGGAGCACTTCAGCCTTTCTGATAAGTATATGTGAATGTCATATTGTTGATCAAAAATGATGTAGAATTTTCTGGAAAGTATAAAGGAGTGTTTTAAAGGAGTTCTTCAAAGAAAGACCTTGGTGAAGTTGCTTACATATTGAGCATCAAGATCTATAGAGATATATCAAGACGCTTGATAAGATTTTTCAATGAGTGTATACCTTGACAAGATTTTGAAGTAGTTCAAAATGGAACAGTCAAAGAAGGAGTTCCTGCCTGTGTTGCAAGGTGTGAAGTTGAGTAAGACTCAAAACCCGACCACGGTAGAAAATAGAAAAAGAATGAAAGTCGTTCCCTATGCCACAGTCATGGGTTCTATGAAGTATGCTATGTTGTGTACCAGACCTATTGTGTACCTTGCCAAAGAATGAAAGTCATTCCCTATGCCACAGTCATAGGTTCTATGAAGTATGCTATGTTGTGTACCAGACCTATTGTGTACCTTGCCATGAGTTTGGCAAGGGGGTACGATAGTAATCTAGGAGTGAATCACTGGACAGCGGTCAAAGTTATCCTTAGTTACCTAAGAGGACTAAGGAAATATTTCTCGGTTACGGAGGTGATAAAGAGTTCGTCGTAAAGAGTTACGTCGATGCAGACTTTTACATTAATCCAGATGACTCTAAGTCTCAATCTGGATACATATTGAAAGTGGGAGCAATTAGCTAGAGTAGCTCCATGCAGAGCATTGTAGACATGGAAAATTTGCAAAAACACATACAACTCTGAATATGGCAGACTCGTTGACTGAACTTCTCTCACAAGCAAAACATGATCACACCTTAGTATTGTTTGGGTGTTAATCACATGGAGATGTGAACTAGATTGCTGACTCTAGTAAGCCCTTTGGGTATTAATCACATGGTGATGTGAACTATTGGTGTTAAATCGCATGGCGATGTGAACTAGATTATTGACTCTAGTGCAAGTGGGAGACTGAAGGAAATATGCCCTAGAGGCACTAATAAAGTTGTTATTTATATTTCCTTATATCATGATAAATGTTTATTATTCATGCTAGAATTTTATTAGCCGGAAACATAGTACATGTGTGAATACATAGACAAATAGAGTGTCCCTAGTATGCCTCTACTAAACTAGCTCGTAAATCAAAGATGGTTTAAGTTTCCTGACCATAGACATGTGTTGTCATTTGATGAACGGGATCACATCATTAGAGAATGATGTGATGGACAAGACCCATCCGTTAGCTTAGCATAATGATCGTTAATTTTTATTGCTATTGCTTTCTTCATTACTTATACATATTCCTCTGACTATGAGATTATGCAACTCCCGAATACCGGAGGAACACCTTGTGTGCTATCAAATGTCACAACATAACTGGGTTATTATAAAGATGCTCTACAAGTGTCTCCGATGGTGTTTGTTGAGTTGGCATAGATCGAGATTAGGATTTATCACTCCGTGTATCAGAGAGATATCTCTGGGCCCTCTCGGTAATGCACATCACTATGAGCCTTGCAAGCAATGTGACTAATGAGTTAGTTACGGGATGATGCATTACAGAACGAGTAAAGAGACTTGCCGGTAACGAGATTGAACTAGGTATGATGATACCGACGATCGAATCTCGGGCAAGTAACATACCGATGACAAAGGGAATGACGTATGTTGTTATGCGGTTTGACCGATAAAGATCTTCGTAGAATATGTAGGAGCCAATATGAGCATCCAGGTTTCGCAACTGGTTATTGACTGGAGATGTGTCTTGGTCATGTCTAGATAGTTCTCGAACCCTTAGGGTCCGCACGCTTAACGTTCGATGATGATTTGTATTATGAGTTATGTGATTTGATAACCGAAGTTCGTTTGGAGTCCTGGATGAGATCACGGACATGACGAGGAGTCTCGAAATGGTCGACAGGTAAAGATCGATATATTGAAAGGCTATATTCGGACATCGCAAAGGTTCTGAGTGATTCGGGTATTTTTTTTATGTACCGGGAGTTACGGGAATTCACCGGGAGAAGTAATGGGCATTATTGGGCCATATGGGAAAATAGGAGGAAGGCCAAGGGGAGGTGCCCCCCCCCATGGGTCCGAATTGGACTAGGGGGAAGGGGCGGCGCCCCCCTTGCCTTTTCCTGTTCCCTCTCTCTTTCCCTCTTTCCTTCTCTCCTACTCCGAAAAGGAAAGGGATTCCTACTAGGACTTGGAAGTCCTAGTAGGACTCCATATTCTTGGCGCGCCCCTAGGGGGTCGGCCTCTCTCCCTCCCTCCTTTATATAAGTGGGTAGGGGGCACCCCAAAGGCACACCAACTCTTCTCTTAGCCGTGTGCGGTGCCCCCTCCATAGTTACACACCTCGGTTATATCGTCGCAGTGCTTAGGCGCGGCCCTGCGCCGATAACTTCATCATCACCGTCGCCACGCCATCATGCTGACGGAACTCTCCCTCGGCCTCAACTGGATCAAGAGTTGGAGGAACGTCATCGAGCTGAACGTGTGCTGAACGCGGAGGTGTCGTATGTTCGGTGCTTGGATCGGAAGACGTTCGACTACATCAACCGTGTTACTAAATGCTTCCGCTTTCGTTCTACAAGGGTACATGGACACACTCTCCCCGATCGTTGCTATGCCTCTCCTAGATAGATCTTGCGTGATCATAGGTAAATTTTTTGAAATTGCATGTTGTGTTCCCCAACAACTTTACTGAAAAACTAGTTTCAATAAAGTCCTAATTTGTGTGAAGAAATTTATATAATTTCCAATCAACAATGTGTCATACATACACAATGTTTAGAAATATTATCATGCTCCCACTTACTTTCTTGTAAGCACAAGTATCTTCACTTTCCTCGATGAAACCAAATTATTTGACCATTTCATGTGAACGGAGATTCCAACTTCACTATGCTTGCTTCGGTCCATTATAGGATCTCTTGAAGTTTGCACACCTACTGGCATCCTTTGGATCGACAAAATTACCTTTGGACCGTATCAGGGTGGGGAGACCCATAGGTTCACCAGGGGCCGCTTAGTAAAACTTGGTTGCCTCCCTGTTGCCCCTCATTTACCCTAGAAGGGGGAAGAGAAAATATTTTCTCCAGTGATGGAGCTAC
This sequence comes from Triticum urartu, assembly GCF_003073215.2. Lineage (NCBI taxonomy): Eukaryota > Viridiplantae > Streptophyta > Magnoliopsida > Poales > Poaceae > Triticum > Triticum urartu. Next base: position 703,813,256 of record NC_053028.1, read on the forward strand.
AATGCCAAATTTGGCAGGCCAATTGACAATAGGCCAATTGATATTTTCTTTAGCCCATTGACTTTATATAAATTCTAGGGACTTCTAGATCATTATCTGGGTCTTCTATTATTTGTATTAGGTCCCCAGAAAAAAATCCACCTATATATCATTTTCTGGTATTCCCGGAAACTCTTCTGGTAACCCCGAAATGCTTCCGGTTTTCTCGAAACTATTTCTTATGTTCCCAAAACTATTTCGAGAATATTTTCTCATAACTCTCATTCCACCAACAGTCAACAGATCGTGATTCCCTTAAGCTTGTGACCAAAGGTTTTTTGAAGTATCGTGAACCCATGTGACCTAGTAACCTGTGTCTGGCCAGACGAAGATGGCTGCCGTAATACCGAGAGGGCCCTAAGAATATCACTCCATCGTTGGAGAAGCAAATCCCACTCTTGAGCTATCAAGCCCCTTGTCAAACTTTCCAATGAACCTGTAAATTGTCGTTATGATTACTGTGTTACACATGACGTTTGAGCAACCCCAAAGTCCATTGTACGGTAAGAAGTAACTACGATACTATCATGATCTAAGGGGCTAAAGCATACACTAAGTCTCTGTGTTATATCAATTGACTTATGGCGATAATATCTCAAAGTATAACAAACAAGCTTGGGTCAGTTCAATGTGATCATTCTTCCAACGTCATATTCTCAAAGTTGGGACTATCGTTACACTTAACGATATCCCAAGATTCGGAAAATGTGATCACTTAAACACTTGAGCTAGTTATAGAGGAAAGACTAGGAATTAGGTTTTCCAGTTTATCAGTCCACACGTGCATATGATTTTTTTCATTGAATCACATATTCCAGGATCATAGCGGTTATAGTATATAATATGAAATCTTAATTATAAACATGGAAATAAATAATACAATATTATTGTCTCTAGGGCATATTTCCAATAGACTCCCACTTGCAGTAGAGTCAATAATCTGAACATTTTTCTTTTACAGCAATGGCAATCCGGTGTTAGTTCATGCTTTGATTGTGGTATAGCCTTCATCTTCTCAAATCTGACAAGTTAAGATCTGAGTATATCTTTGCATTCTGACGCATCTTACATGCTTACAAAAAAATCATAATTAGCGTTGAACTAGGTTTGTATGTCTTGAATCAATGGGAGGATCTTTGATTCTTTAGACTGAGCAATAGAATCATACCAAGTTCATAAATGAACTATTTGATCCATCACCCTTCATTGTTGCTTCTAAAGCGACAACATACTAAGCTTTCATCCCATAATTCCCCATGGTAACCTTCTTGGACCAATTCCAACTTACTATGCCACCATTTCAATGTATTACACATATCCTTTAGTTGACATCGAAAATCGCTTGGAGCACTGATGAATATTTCATCTATGTAACTACTTACAATGAGTCCTCTGTTGACGTAACTCCTTCCATAAATCTCTTCATTTTCTCCGTATGCGAGAAACAATCATCTTTCTTACTCTAGTACTTAATGACATTTTCATTGTTGTCCTATGATCAATGCATGCCTTGATCACTTTGGTAACTTACCCACAACTTATTTGGAGTACTAGACATAGGTTTGTTTAAATACCATGGAATACATGATTAATTCAAAACACAATTCTGAGTGAAATATCAATCATGTACTTTGGACATTAGAATTC